>NW_023458556.1:29931697-29940775 GCF_013731165.1 Rhagoletis pomonella
TATTTTATTTTATTTTATTTTATTTTATTTTGTTTTATTTTATTTTATTTTATTTCATTTTATTTTATTTATTTATTTTAATTTAATTTTTTTTTTGTATTTTTTCCATTTTAATTGATTTTCCTAATTTTTTATATTTACTTATTTCACTTCAGCCGATTACGATTGGTGGCGTACGCTACGTTTTAGCCTCTATGGTGGTCTGTTCGTTGCGCCAACGCTGTACAGTTGGATCAAGGTATCCAGTGCCATGTGGCCACAAACCTCACTACAGACTGCTATTTTCAAAACTGCTGTCGAACAGATTTCCTACACACCCGCTGCCATGACATGTTTTTATTTCATAATGAGCCTGCTGGAAATGAAGACGGTGGGTGAAGCGGCGGCGGAGGTGCGCAAAAAGTTCATACCCACCTACAAGGTAAGAGAATACAAAAAATTATAATAAGTATTTTATTTAATTTCTCATTGCACCCATAGGTGGCAATGTCAATTTGGCCTATTGTTGGTATTATAAATTTTTCTGTCGTACCAGAGAAGAATCGTGTGCCTTTCATCAGTGTCTGTAGTTTAATGTGGACTTGCTTTTTAGCCTATATGAAGCATCTGGAGCATCACCATGTCGATGAAATCGATGGTATATTTGCGTCGAAGGAGACTAAGTTAAAATCTTAGTACAACTGCAATAGTTTTTATCTAAGCTGTACATGTTTTTATAGTTAGGGTATTGAAAAAAATCTGATTTCGAATGTAGAAACAAAGTATATATTTATTTATATATATTTCAAAATTGCTTTCATTTGAAGGATTGAGGAAGAAAACGAAATCCTTAAATATTTTTTAGAAAATTTTAATTCATACAATTCTTTTTTAAACATCAAACAGTATTTCTTATCATAATGTTTGCATAAAAGCCAAACCCAAAATTCTTTTATTATATTTTGTGTATCTTTCTTTTATTCTACTCTATTTTAAATTTTATTTTATTTTATTAAATATGTATTTTTATTTTATTAAGTATGGAAAACATGAATAAAAGTATTTCAGAAATTAATTTAAGATATTAAAAGTTCCAAGATTATTTAGTAGAAATAAAATAGGAGCAAAAATAATAAGTATTCAAATTATTCTTGAAAAATTTTATTTATAAACAATTAAATACAATCCTCGAAGAAATTGAAAAAAATATATATTTCTTCTTCTTCTTCTTTATTGGCGCTATATTTATATGAGCCGAAAAAACTTGTCAATGGACATTTTTGTGAGATCTATTATATTACATAGAATTTACATAAAAAAAACAAAATTTCCAACTCAACAGGGCCCGAATCATGGCAACCGTTATCGGATCGAGTTCGATTCGAAATTTCTTTTTCAGATTACGGCATTCGGTAACGAGCTTGCTTTTTCAATTAAAATTGTATTAGAGAGAAAACGGCTGTAATTTTATTTCATTCGATTCGAATCGGGCTTGTTTCATTAATACGAATATGATTCAATCATTAATATTCCGTAGCCCGTAATTATGGTCCACAGCCCGTCGTTTGAACTGTGTTTCTAGCTTTACTATTTGCAATAACACAGTGCTAGCAAAACTGTTTGCTTTTGACATTTCTATTTGACAACTCCAGCTGTCATTGTGTCCACACCTTTAATAGGGAGTTGTTCGTTTGTGTGTTTATTGGCAACAAATTTTGTCGAAGTTTAGAATTTAGTTTTTTTTGCATTAAAATTCAGTATTTTAGCTAGAGAACACAAATAAACTAAACAGCCGAGATGCGCAACTTTCTTAAGCAACAGTCGCAAGACACTACGGACACCAGTATTGAAAAAGGCGACTACCCACGCGCCTCAAGTGAGTATTGCCCAGATGACTGTGGTGTGCTCGCTACGTACGAAGCACCATTTTGTTGCAAAATATACATAAATATTTATAATATGTTATTAAATATAATTAAGATGGCGTTGTGCTGGCCAGTGTAGTCATATTTGCGGCGTCCTTTTTGCTCATGATGTCATTTTGCTCGCCCTACTGGATTGAGTCGTATGAGGAGACACACAGCAGCTTCAAAAATATGGGTTTATGGGAATACTGCTTCAAGAATTTCGTATATCCATACTACCAATTTCCGCGACAATTCAATGGCTGCCATAATATTTTCAGTCATGTAAGTTTCGCTAAATTAGAGCCAACTAAAAACTAATCCATATTAAAAATAAAATAAACATCTTCATTTCCTTAGGAATATTATGTTATTAGAGAATACCTGTTGCCAGGTTGGCTCATGGCTGTGCAGGCCTGTGCAACTTTAGCCTTCCTCCTGACCTACACTGTATTAACTCTATTATCTTTAGTTATCATACGCTTACCATTGAAGGGAATACTTCAGTATGAATGGTTATTGATACGCATTTCATACTTGTGTACCGCAAGCGCGTGTAAGTAAATTATTTTGAATAAAAAGTTTGTTCAAATTATCCATTTTGATTTGCAGCTATTTTGCTATTTCTCGCCGTATGCATTTTTGGTGGCTGCGCCTACCGTCGTGATTGGCTTATGTATCCTAAATTTAATGTACTCGGCTGGTCATATGCCGTAGCTGTTGTGTCATTTATATTTCTCGGAATAGGCGCTCTGATTTTACATCGCGAGGCACGTTATGCTTATGATTTACGCGGCGAACAGAAAAATTTAGTAATGCAAATGGAAATGCAAGAGCCTGGCTATCAGCCGCCAAGGCATCATCATAGTACATCACGCAGTCTGCATGGCTACATATAAAAAGGGCAAAAAGCGAGCAGCATTTTCAATTCAGTGCTTTGCTACGAAGCACTTTTTTATTCCATTTTACTACTTTCGATTAGTTTTAAGTATGTGTTCACAAAATGTAAACGATAATTTTTTTTTGTATTTCGTAACAAGTTATGCAGACTCTCTTAATATGCACTGAACAAACCGACGGCAGTGTTTATTTTATTTTGAAATCGATAACTTTTTTCTAATAGCATAAGTACCCACATTCTAAGCAAAGAAGTGCCTAAGATTTATAGCTAATTTCATTTACTTTTTAGCTAATTGAAGGAATGTTATATACATATCTACATTTACATATTATTTGTCTTTGTACCTTGAATATTTACAAAATCAGCTTTTACATTTTCAACAACTACAAACCGTCCAAAATTGTATACACATTTTTATACACAATAAAATTAATTAACTTTAGTATGTAGTTCAATGCAAAAATTATGCAACATTGTTGTATGCTCGAATATTAAAATATATTCCTTTTATAATAAAGACAATATACAAATAAATTTTACGAGATTATAAAAACGGAAGCATTAAAATTGTTCCTTCGCATTACCGAGCATTTAAGTGTCGTTCGATGGGCACCCAATGCCATAAGTTCGCTTTTCTTGCTATTGTAATCTTATGCCGCTTTGAAAATCAATAATTCTTTATATTGTGGTGCAATACATATTCAATAACTCATGAATCAACCCATGTAGCACATTCAAGCATACATAAATATGGTGTTGTTGGATCGTTATCATAACTCTTATTCTGCCCTTGCCTGGAACTGATAACACTGCATAACAAGTTATTGTAGAAATCATTCACAGCGATTGAGAAGTTATTGACTATTATTGCTCATTCGAAAAGCGCACCTCACGCGTGTTCATGTATAGTGCTTTTGTGTGAAAATAATACATTTTAATTCTAAAGGTTTTAAGTGCTTTTATAATGAATTTTCGCACTTTTGTTCTCATTGTGGTTTTTGCTCTTTTTGGAAAATGTAAGCGATCTTTTAAATAACATGAATAAATTAGTAACGAAATGCGATTTGAATGTGTTGCCACGATTTTAGCCTAAAAAGTGATGTGAATACTGAAATACTTTTACGCATTTATTTGGTCCATAACATTTTTGAATATCAAGCATCCTAATCAGAGAGAAGAACATTTGTGTACTACATTATTAATTTCCGCTTAGAAAGATATACCGCTTACATACCGCTATACTAAAAGTGTGTGACAAACGGAATTTTTAAGATTAAAAAAGGGTCAAGATCGATCAGTATATACATAAAAATCAATCAATCAGAATATGAATAATCATATTATTATTCTCATATAATCATATTATTATTACCTTACTTCACAAGGGCCCTTACCAACTTTTTTCGAAACTGCCTTTTTCACAGATTTTGGTAGGATGTATTAAAATACACCATCAATAAAAATTTTGAAGTGTTAGTACCAAAAACAACGGATTTACATGCCACTTTTTGAAAAGCCCTAACTGCTTTTGATATTGATTTTATGTTTTTTGATTCTGTAAAATAAAAAATTTGTTGCTTAGGGCCTTTGTGAATTCAGGTGACGATATGTAATGAGCAAAACATACTAATGGGGAAACCCTTAATAAAAAATATTAGCAATTATTATTATTGCTGAAATGAGTATGGCAATTTTCCCATTCTTTTATCTTATATATGTATGTACGTACATACACATGTATACATAAATTTTATGACTCAATGCAGCCGTTGAGTTATCATGCTCTCGAGGGTTGTTGTTGTTGTAGCGCCTTTTGTATCATTTCGCGGGTATGCATTTTACAGTTAATATTGAATAGTAACGCATCTTTACAAAATTTTTAAAAAGTAAAATCAAGTAATGGGGCATTGCATGTAAAATAGGAAAACGATATAGATTTTAAAATTCCATTAAGTATCCCTATTTCAGTAATAACCCATAGCTAAATGACTAGAATTCACAAATAAGTTTAAAAATATTTAAAAAATTTAAATTTCTGTCTTTGGAAAATTTTATTTCATAAATGTTTCCTCTTTTTTAATGCATGCTTTTAAATTAAATATATTTAAAAAAAATATATATATATCTTTTAAATATCAAAAACCAACTTCTACCATGGGAACTGAAGCTAAGCTAGAACTCCACTCCTGACACAAGGACCTTGGTGTTATAATAAAAAATGTTATTTCCAGCAAAACAGTTATGCCTGCATTGATGTAAAGCTACCATTCTACAGTAGAAGCCGCTGCACGGCATAAATATTTTAAAGTTTATTCAATTTTTAATTATTAATTTCCAGCTAAATCAGAGAATGATGCAAAGATCGATCCGCGTATTATAAATGGCGTAGAGGCTCCCGTGGGGAGAACAAAATTTCAAGTTTCCATACGACTAAAGGCACATGATCGAGTTTTCGGAAGCGGCCATATTTGCGGAGGTTCGCTCATTGGACCGAATAAAGTGCTGACAGCCGCACATTGTCTCTACAAGTGAGTGATTTAAAAATAAATAAAACAGAAAAAATATCGAAAGGTATTTTAATACAAATATATAAAGAAAAATTAAATAATTTCATATTTGTGTATATAGTAAATATATATACATACATACGTACATATGTATACTAGAAAAAAATAATAATTATGTTTCATTTATAAATTAGATGCATAAAAAATAAACCTAACTTTATTTATTTTTATCACCTTTCAGTTCAGATAGAAAGCGTTACCGCAAGGCGAGCGAATTTATTGTTGTAATGGGCACACAGAATCGCTACACACGTGTCAATGGTACTATTGTCTCAGGCGTCAGCTCGATTGCCTATATGAACTCCTTTAGTTTGGATACTATGCGTGATGATGTTGGCGTAATGTTTCTGCAGACTGGTTTGCCAGTAAACAAAACACATCTAACAGTTGCGCCGATTGGGCTAAGTAATTACTCGATACCGGCGGGTACGCAATGTCAAGTTTCAGGATGGGGTAAAACTTCGCAGGTGAATAATATTTACAAATGTTCTTTTTATTTACATATATGAATTTTTAATTTAGTATGTACAGTCAATCTGGCTCTGTTTGTAGGTGTACTTGGAAAAAATTGCACACAGGATAAATATGGTATCATGCTGTTCAGAAAAATATTTTAATCAAAATAAGAAAGTGTGCTATCTCTCAATTTGACAAAATATTTTGTAATTAATTAATTGGCCATTGCCAATTTTTAAAAACCCGGGTTTTAGTACCGGCTACCAATTTTGAGAGAAGCGAAGTGATCACGCACATTCCTTTTGTTATGGCTATTTCAATAATGAAATCGCTTTTTTGTACCGGTTACCTTACTTAGAAAAATCCGAATTTTTATTACCGGTTGTAGTTTAAATTTTTGGAGATTTCATCATGTAATTAATAAGCTTGATAAAGAGAATATGTTAGGCCTAACAGATGCGTAAACTTCCCAAAAATGGTGAAGATATGTGTCTTTTAACCTGTGTGGACTTTTTTCCGTCTTAAGTGCTGTATTGACTGCACTACGTATGTATATACATTGACTCAAACAAGTGTTCACGTGCTGATTTTTTTTTTAACATTTACATCGTTTTTATAGTGGCTGCATTTCTTTATTCATTCTGAACGTTTGGAATAAACTTTTTTGTTTATTTATTCTTTAGAACGTTCCTGATGATATGTTGACGTAAATTTCAAACGCATTCTGTTTATTCCGGCTGTGAAATGGGATTATCCGGAATGTATAAAGAAACGCAGCCAGTATGTTTTTTTTGTTGTGTTTCAAAGTTTCAAACCTTATACAAAGTTTAGAAAAATTCAACAAGTTTTCATCAAAATTTTGAGCTTTTTAATCTGAATCTTTACAACATTTTAGGCATGCAGTTTTATAGGCCATATAATTTAAGTCTCATAAAGTGCAAGTTTCAGCGACTGAAAAATCACTTGATCTTTACCATTTTTTTTGTGCTAACTGATTTTCGCATATTTTCCCATATAAGCAAGAATCAACGAGATTTTTAGCCCGCTGAAACTTGCACTTCATTAGACTATAACTGTATGGGATATAAATCTGCATACCCAGAAATATTCTCGAAGTTTTTGTTTAATGTTTGAAACTTTGATTTTTATGGATTTGGGTAAAGCTTCGACAATATTTGTATAAAAAAATAACAACAAAAATTTGACTTGAAAAACATTGTGAATATTTAAAAAAAAGGTCAACACGTGAACACTTCTTTGAGTCACTGTATGTATGTATATGGAAATATATGTATGTACGTATTTACTTGTATTTTCTCGCTTCATGCAGGGTGTCCTATCCACAAATCTGATGATGGCCAATGTGAGCATTATACAGCAAACTATTTGTAAGGTCTCCTACGGCAGTGGACTTCTCCAAGGTATGCTGTGTGCCGGAGTCTTGCTAGGCGGCACGGATTCTTGTCAGGGTGATTCGGGTGGTCCGCTTATATGCAACAACGAACTGGTCGGTATTGTGTCTTGGGGCACTGGTTGTGCGCAACCTGGTTTTCCTGGTGTCTATACTAATGTTACCTACTACCGGAATTGGATAGAGAGCCGGAGTGCTGCAACGATAGTGGGGCTAAAAATCAGTATTTTAGCGTTAAGTGTTTCACTGGCGCTAAGTAATTGCTTCAAATAAAGTAAATTATTTATTTATTTACATAAATACGTAAAACTTTTATTTTTATGATAGCTACACAAGCATGTACATTTTACATACATATGTATGTACATAAATAAATTTATTCTTTAAAATCTTAACAAGTATAGCTTTTTACATTAAATAATGTACAAATGTAAACATACATTTGAGTGAATATTACAAGAATTGAGCATTTTTTTAAGTATGTATGTATATTAAATAGGTATTTTCTTTTTTTTTAAATTTGTAACAACATTGGCACCACTTTGTTTTAAAAAGTCGCTTTCACAAACTCACACAGCTAACTACTAGGTATTAGTATATTAAAATATTATTGTACCAAACAGCAAATATGCATAGTTTAATCAGTTAAAAGAGTATGACCGTACTTTTAACACCGGCAATTTTTATCTTGCGCTTGCTCCTCAGTCAGTTCTGCATCGCCATAACCAAGACGCACCGTACCACCATTACCACCACCCCCACCACCGGGGAATCCTATATTTGGCATGCAACGTGTCTGTGTCATCAGTCGCGATAGTTCGGAATTAGTTGCTACATTCTCCATGCGTATCATTACGCGTTCCACCAGCAATTCCACAGCCTGTCGAATATTGAAGCCAGTGCATGCGCTTGTTTCGATGTAGGGCAAACCATAGCGATCGGCAAGTGCTCGTACCTGTTCATGACTAACCGCACGCGCTGCCTCCAAATCGCATTTGTTGCCACACAACACTACATCCGGATCCTCGGAGTAGGCATGCATGCGCAATTGCTCTAACCAATTGGTGATTTCAAGGAATGATTTCTCGTTGGTCATATCGAAGATGAGCAGAAAGCCCATGGCGTCGCGATAGAAAGCAGTGGTCAAAGAACGAAAACGCTCCTGACCGGCAGTGTCCCAGAGTTGTAGATGAATGCGATGATTGCGGCCGCGATATGTGTAGATCTGTAGAGGAAGTGAAAGTGTTAATATGGTAAGCATGGACTTTTGCAAAAAGTAGATAATTAGTTTTGATTTTAGTTTTGAAAATTGCGAACGTAATAGTAACGTTAAATAGTAAAAACCTATTGCGAAACTCGTTCACTCAGCCGGATGTTAATTAAAAAACCTGTTTAGTCGGAAACACCCTGCATTTAACGTGCCAAATATCAGTATCACCTTGCGCCCGCTTTATTTACTAATTTGACAGTTTAAAATTAAATTCGCGTGCAGCCATTCGGTATAAGTGCAATGCATCTTTTGATATGCAAATTTCTCTCTTACCATTGCAAAATATTGAAAAATTTACTTAAAACCGGAATCAGTGCATGATAAAGTGAAAAAATATTAAGAGAAAAATTGTAAAGTGTTTTAAAATGTATCAATTCCAAGCAACAGGTCGGATTGGTGTGGCTCGCTGTCTGCAGTTCTGCGAGCTCTTCCATTTAAGGTAAAGTGAAGTTCTTAAAGTGAAATTGTAATTGATTGTTAAGTGATCTAATATAATATAATTATAATTAGTTTGGAACGAATTTTCGTCCTCCCTTGTCAAGCTTGGTTTGTAGATAATATACATACATAGTTATAAAATGAAAAAAAAA
>NW_023458556.1:29940875-29942652 GCF_013731165.1 Rhagoletis pomonella
TCGATGTTTTTTATTTTTCCCTACTATCGATTGTTTTTTGGTCCTATCGATAGTTCGACAGACATGTGATTCGGTATTTATTTTAGTTTTATTTCTTCTTTTCGTTTCTCTTAAACATCCAAGTTGAACTAAAAATTTGGTTGCTACTTTTTTAAAAGAGTAATGTCAAATTTCGAAAATGACGCAAAACCTTGCATCTTTTAAAATACCGCTAAAAAACTGATACAAATTAATTTATACCAAAACTTTCCATATTATCTACCATCACTATTTATTATTTATGAAAAGGTAAATAAAAACCATTACTTCTCAGATAAAAAATGGTTTCTTCTTCTAAAATTGAAATTTACTTGATGAATACCTTATATATGACGGAGGATATCTAAAACCACAAATATAAAATTTCAGTATGCCCAATTTTTTTCCGAAATATATTTTTAAGGAAATCTTCATACGAAAATTGAGCCAAAACCATATAAATACGATACTATCGACGATATATCGATAGTTTTGAAAATAATTTCGAAAACTATCGATGGTCTGACTATCGATAGTTTTGCACCTCTACCACTAAACTTTTGATAACGATAATTTCGATTATTCCACAATGAGAAAAGAGTTTAGTTACGTCAACTAAATATGTTTTTTTTTCAACACACTATTTGATTAGAGTTACTAAATAATTTATTTGGCTGACTTTATCCAAAGTGTAGTACAACTATTTAAAAAAAAAATTATTGCCAAATGCAAATAGGTGACACAGAAGAATATAAAAAGGCGACACCTAGGTTCGATAAAAAATGTTTCCGAAATTTCCTGGCAAAAATACTTTATACTGGAAGGTGCACGATAAACCATTTTGTTTGCATGTTGGGTGGTACGGTCTAATGCACATACTTATATGTATCTATATATCTTCGATAGTTAAAAAGTTTCCCGATATACATACATAATCTTTTATTTATAAAAACTCGATTTTCCACAACTCTTAGAACAACATCAAGTTGTTGAAGAAGAAGGCCCATTCGGCGTTCGAAAAGATCATAAACTAATTGAAGCAAAAAAATACTTACAACAGATTTTGCGTATTTTTATATTTAAATAATTTTATCTTCAAGCCCTGCTCTTGTCAAAAGAAACTTGCCTATACTTAAGACATCCTATTCGCTTGGGTTAAACTTCAGAAAGTGAGTTTTTTATCAGAAGCGTCTGATGATTAGATAGTTCACAAGGTGCTCGTATCATAACACAATGCCATGAAATGTAAAGCGGTTATAAAATTGTTGATGATATTATGACAATATGACTAGTTTTATCACTTTTGAATCGAATTGCTTGTATTACGAGTAAAGGTCGGATTATGCATACTTCACATAACTTCGCACAACCATTTGTACCACTACAATTTAAATATCACTTAAGAAAATGTGAAGCAAAATCTAAACTCAGCAGTTCGCTAAGTTGTGATAAGTTCTGCTGATTTCTGGGTAATGGGGTACATACAAAATACATACAAAATTACATACAAAATTACAGTTTGAAATTTATGCGAAGTTATGCGAAGTATGCATAATCAGACCATAAGTGGGAATCTATTACTTGCTGCCCCTGACATCCATGGTGGCTATGGAATCTTTAAAAAACGGCACATTCATACTTAACTATAGGCCAGGTCGGTCCCCATGCAGCAGAAAATGATTGAAGCAGGTTTGAAAGTTTACTTCTTGGAGATTTTGACATCATAAAAGTTTCCGCCCTAGTCCCGCGGTAAAAAAAA
>NW_023458556.1:29942752-29945022 GCF_013731165.1 Rhagoletis pomonella
TTTTGACATCATAAAAGTTTCCGCCCTAGTCCCGCGGTAAAAAAAAAACAGCCATAATCGCATTTCCTGCACAAGATAATTTCCATAGCTATACATCTCCAAGGATCGTGAAAACATTATTCGCATACAAAATTGAAAAAAAAAAATTAGTTTAGTAGTCAATATAACATGCTTCTTACTTCAAACATTTTATATAGACTTTTTTACGCGACCCAGCCTACTGTTTATGAACATATTTGCCACCTTTGTTGTTCATATTTTACACCATTATTGTTCGCGTCCATGAAATTCCTGCCTGAAGTGAATATTACTGTCAATTTTGATTTTATCGCACACACAAACTCATTTCACTACACATGTGTACAATACGTACTTTAGGGTGCGCCCTATTTTTCAACTTCGATAGATTCATTTGGTCATAAAAATGTGCTCTGCGAAAAAATTTCAAAATCGGATAATGGAAAGACGTGCCTCAAGAGCCTTAAAGGTATGCAAAAAAAGGCTCTATAACTTCCTGACCTGACGAGATATGAAAACGGCGTAGTCATACTATTAAAGATTAGCGCACAAAAATCTGTTGATTGATACGAAGTTAATAATCACTTTTTAATGAATTATAGGCTCTTTTTCGTATTTTATGTAAAAATTTAGTGAATTAGCGTATGCAACTTTAGGACTCTTCCCAGTAGATAATTTCAGGAGTTAAAAGCCCTTCCGAAAGGCCTTCATGAGTCAAGAGGCCTTCCACTCTACATTCCTTTCTCCTTTTTTTTGTATGGAGTGGCACAAATTGAAGGGCTTCTTCTTTCGCTACCCATGGAAGGCCTTCCAAAAGGGCTTTTATAGGTGTTCTTTTATAGTTCCTTCTTTTATTTATAAAAATCATACATCTTTGAGGTATTTGCTTAATGTTTATACCAAATATGTGTTAGTGCAACTTAAAATGTTTATTGAAACTCATTTGTAATGCATTCCCGTAAATTGTAAATGTACAAGCCCTTCTAGAAGGCATGCAGAGAAGCCCTTTTTCAGCCCTTCTTGGGTAGGCCTCTTAGAATGGCTTTACTTAAGAAGACCTACCTAAATTATCTTCTGGGTTGAGGCACGTCCTTTCGTTATTCGGATTTGCAAAATTTTTCGCAGATGGGGAGTTTTGCTTTGTAACTTACAAAAAAATTATCTGAACACAAATAAGGCGTACACTAATGTAATGTCTACTTTTGTATGTATACCTCTGTGGCAGGATTACTGAATGCAAATAATAGAGTTTTTTTGTATCCTACCTCCCGCTTCTACAAAATCGATTATTTGTGGCTAGTCAGTTTCCAACAAAAAAAAACACATGTACATATGTATGTATATTGAACGTCAATTTGAAGTCAATGAGAAATTTAAGTGAAGGTGTTACCAGTGCAAACATATCATAGCAATGAAACAGTGTACATGCACGCCTGTATGTACATACACAATAAATCCACAATAATATATGGAATCTGGTATATTAATAGCATACCTTCTATATACAGTTGCCGAATAAAAATTTAGAAAAATGACAAAGTTTTCAGCATAAAGTTACTCAAATGTACATTTCGCTCCGAAAAACAATTATAAAAAAATATTTCCTTACTCCTGCCTATCGAAAAATAGAGCATATCGTCAGTAAACACGAATAAAGGCGTGCTAGTGTTTCGACGGCGAAAAAAGACGCGTAAAAAAATTTTACGAAAAAAGGCGCTTAAGAAAAACTTCGGCGAAGAAAGGCGCGTAACTTAGTTGACGGCGAAGAAAGACGCGTTATCATAGATTTATACTTGGCCTAGGACTGTCACTTCGGCATCATTCCACAAATCTTTTTGGGGAATTTGCATACTGTTACCCCCGCAAAAATATTTTACCGCGAAAATAAGTTTACGCGTCCTTCTTCGCCGTCAACTATGTTAGGAGTCTTTCTTCGTTGAAGTTGTTTTATGCGCCTTTTTTCGCGGTCAACTTTTGAGCTCATGCCTTTGTTCGTGTATAGTGAAGATATGTTCAAGGCAGAAAAAAGGAAGGAAGGTTACCTACTAAGGGCCGCTAGTTCAATGTCTGGTTAGCACAAATCGGAGATAGAAACTCCGGTTAAATGCAACGACTGCTTTATTGATCACATGTTATATGCATAACAGAAATGTTTTACTGGGAGGTAGAAATAACCAGACATTGAGAAACTGGCCCTAAGGGTTGACATTAACTAACAGGTTAAACATCGTTATCGACGTGATCGCCTCCAT
>NW_023458556.1:29945122-29946886 GCF_013731165.1 Rhagoletis pomonella
TGTTAACCCTTAGGGCCAGTTTCTCAATGTCTGGTTATTTCATCATCACTACCGACGTTTTCGACATTATGCATATAACATGTGATCAATAAAGCAGTCGTTGCTGAACTAGCGGCCCTTAGTAGGTAACCTTCCTTCCTTTTTTCTGCCGTCAACATATCTTCACTATACACGAACAAAGGCGTGAGCTCAAAATTTGACCGCGAAAAAAGGCGCATAAAAAACTTCAATTCTCGATAGGCAATAGGTTAGGAAATATTTATTTTTTTTATAATTGTTTTTCGGAACGATATGTACATTTGAGTAACTTTAGGCTTAAAACTTTGCCATGTTTCTAAATTTTTGTTCGGAAACTGTATATAGAAGGTATGCTATTAATATACCAGATTTCATATATTATTGTGGATTTATGGTGTACGTATACAGGCGTGCATGTACACTGTTTTGTTGCTATGATATGTTTGCACTGGTAACACCTTCACTTAAATTTCTCATTGACTTCAAATTGACGTTCAATATACATACATATGTACATATGTGTTTTTTTGTTGGAAATTGACTAGCCACAAATAATCGATTTTGTAGAAGCGGGAGGTAGGATACAAAAAACTCTATTATTTGCATTCAGTAATCCTGCCACAAGTGTATACATACATAAGTATGTGTACATTAGTGTGCGCCTTATTTGTGTTCAGATAATTTTTTTGTAAGTTACAAAGCAAAACTCCCCATCTGCGAAAAATTTTGCAAACCCAAATAACGAAAAGACGTGCCTCAACCGAGAAGATAATTTAGGTAGGCCTTCTTAAGTAAAGCCATTCTAAGAGGCCTACCCAAGAAGGGCTGAAAAAGTGCTTCCTTGCATGCCTTCTAGAAGGGCTTATACATTAACAATTTACGGGAATGCATTACAAATGTGTTTCAATAAACTTTTTAAGTTGCACTAACACATATTTGATATAAACCTTAAGCAAATACTTCAAAGATGTATGATTTTTATAAATTAAAGAAGGAACTTTAAGAGAACTCCTCCAAAAAGCCTTCTGAAGTATGTTCTATAAAAGCCTTTTTGGAAGGCCTTCCATGGGTAGCGAAAGAAGAAGCCCTTCAATTTGTGCCACTCCATACAAAAAAGAAAGGAGAAAGGAATGTAGAGTGGAAGGCCTCTTGACTCTCATGAAGACCTTTTGGAGGGCTTTTAACTCCTGAAATTATCTACTGGGAAGAGTCCTAAAGTAACATACGCTAATTCACTAAATTTTTACATAAAATACGAAAAAGAGCCTATAATTCATTAAAAAGGGAGCCTTTTTTTGCATATCTTTAAGGCTCTTGAGGCACGTCTTTCCATTATCCGATTTTGAAATTTTTTCGCAGAGCACATTTTTATGACCAAATGAATCTATCGAAGTTGAAAAATAGGGCGCACCCTAAAGTACGTATTGTACACATATGTAGTGAAATGAGTTTGCGTGTGTGATAAAATCAAAATTGACAGTAATATTCACTTCAGGCAGGAATTTCATGGACGCGAACAATAATGGTGTAAAATATGAACAACAAAGGTGGCAAATATGTTCATAAACAGTAGGCTGGGTCGCGTAAAAAAGTCTATATAAAATTTTTGAAGTAAGAAGCAGTTTATATTGACTACTAAACTCAATTTTTTCAATTTTGTATGCGGAAAATGTTTTCACGATCCTTAGAGATGTATAGCTCTGGAAATTATCTTGTGCAGGAAATGCGATTTTGGCTGTTTTTTTT
>NW_023458556.1:29946986-29949877 GCF_013731165.1 Rhagoletis pomonella
AAAAGAGTGCAAACCACGCACGTCACATCAGATAGTTACATATGTATCACTTAAATTGAATACTAAGTATTTAAGAATGAAAAGTGGAGATATGAAGAAGGCTGACAAATTGCAAACAGCTCCAACTAACGGCTGACCAGCCGACCGAGAACGACGCTCAGAAATCTGTGCTGAAACAGTATTATATATACTATACATATGTGTGTACGAGTAAAGAAAAATAAACTGAAATGTATACCAATGGATGCACGAATAAGGGACTAATCCCAGTGCATAACTAAAACGACTTAAAATTCAAAATGAATCACATGCAAATCCCCATTCGGTGCGAATGTATGAATGACTCACCGAGTATAGACATTCCCAACGTCACCAGTCAATAGGAAGTACGTACAAGTGTACTTGTATATACATATGAGCAGCGCAAAAAAATTTAATAATCTGACCAGTGCCATGCAATGTCCTCTCCCAGAAAACGCAAATTTCTTTCGAGCGATAAAACTTTATTCATATTTATAGTTCATAAGCATGTTTTAAACACCATTTGAACAGGGCGTATAGTTGATAGAGTAAAGTTTATTTCGTTTGTAGTTTAGCTGATAAAAGTCTAAAGGTCAATACCAATTTGGTGCACTAGCGCAAAAAAGTTAGACAACACAAACAACAATTAAATTGGTACACTTTCGAAAAACGTTCACCAAATTTTCAAACTTTTAAGTCAGCACTTTTAGAAACATTTTTAGAATTCAGTTGTATAGCCCATTAGGATGACAAAGTTCAAGGGCCTACAAATACCTTTGGGCTTTCATAATTTTTTAAGATGATGATGTTGTGCATTTGCTTCGATATCAATGACTAAGTGGAAAATCGACCTACCTCGGCAGCCAGTTCGAAAATGCCCTCTCTCAGAATTTGGTTGAAGAGCGCCCTATTTTAGAATTTGATTGATGCAGAATTCGGTTCAAAAACGCCCTAGTAAAATCATTTTGCATTCTCAGGTCAATTTTATGTTCAAAATATGTAGGCAATTTTTTGCCAGGGTGTTACATACATATCGCTCATTAACTTCAATAGTGTCACAACTAAAAAAAGCAACACTCGAGAAAATTTTGTATTTACATATAGTGAAGCTTTATATTTTGTTCATAAATAAAATACCAGCTCTTTTTGAATATAATGATTCGAAAAGTTAGTTATATTTAACTGTAAACAAACTATAAAAAAGCATTCAAAAGTTTTAGCATATTTTACGGGGATATGTATATTTGTTTTTTTTTGTGAAGTTTTTGAAAATAAATCTTATTTTTTATTTGACCGAAGAATGCAAAACGATTCGACGGTGTTACCGTAGGGGTCCTAGGTCTTTCATCCTGATTTGGAATCATTCCGCCCCAAAAATTGTGTCCCATTGTGTATCTAGGGTTTACAGTATCCATAGTTCTACATTTAACTTTTTTCCTACGCCTCCATTTTTGCTAACGAAGGTAAGAATGAAATTTCTAACTCTGCCACAAGAAGACATCGTTCATCCGAAACTTTTTACATCCTTATTATAGAAAGTACATTAGCCTGAATGTCTTCTGTTGAAAAGGCATTAATAAACTTGCATTTAAAAATTGAAAACATTGTGAATGCACATAAGTATATTAAATAAACGACTTTAATGACTCCTACGTACGTACATAGAGTGAGTCAATAATATAAAGGCCTGTGATAAATTGTGCCTTACTCATTGGCTTTCTTCAGAACTTTGCACTTTATAATTTTTAGAACAAATCCAGCCACAATAATGCACTTTCAGTCGGATAGTTGGTTGATAATTCGAACTTTACAGCTAGAGGAATTGAATCATCATTACAAGTGCATTCGAGCTAACGCCAACTTAAGTGTATAAATTGTGGAATAGGTGTCAGTGAATTCCCATTGCAGCATAATGATTGAATGCAGCATATCAGCAACGTATTACATATTAAAAAAAAAACGGTAATTATTATGGTTTGCAAAAGCAATCTTATCTGCATAAAGAAGAACAAACACAACTGAATATTTAAATTATATTTAAAATAAGATTTACATACGTATTTACTACGTTGACGATTTTCGTTTTGTTTGCAGAAGCAAAGAAAAGAAATTTACTCGCTGCGGCTTATCTGATAACAATTTCATGCCAAGAAATTAAGTAAGCAGATAAGAAAATGCGAATCTGCAATGGCGTGAATGCAAATACATATCGTCGTTTAAAGTACAAAACCGTGTATCGAAAAAATGCACAACCTCGCATGTGTAGGTCGCTTGACCAGACTCCTAGATTGTACAGGTGACTTCTTAACCTACAATGGCCCGTCAGATTGTACCATGTTAGTAAGCTTTTGAAAATTTGAATTCGAGTAAAAATATTATTAGTTCTTAGTTGTCCGGCCAGATTAGAGAACAAGTATTAAGCTAAAATAATTCGCATAGAGCATAAAATTTGTGCAGGTATCATCATAGCTAATGTTACGGAAAACTAAACGAAACTCTGAAAGTTTAAAGAAAGTTTTTTACTCTGAAATACATATCTATGACTATGTCCATAGTAACCTTGAAAATGCAATCCTTATTATTTTATGAATTTATATGTCCAAAACGTAACATTGAAATTTACCAACGACTTCTCGAGGCTGTTTTCTCGACTAATTTGCCTCTAAAGTTTTGGGGACACACAAAAAGATTAACTTAAAAAAATATATTATATATGTATTTCTTTTTAAAAAGAGTAAAATATTCACATGCAAAAATATCCATATCGTACAAGAGGAAACAAATTATGAATAAGCAAAATAAAGCGGCAAAATGAGTAGAATGTAGACGCAAGTACAGGCAATTCTTCTGAGAACCCAATAAAGCAACTT
>NW_023458556.1:29949977-29984681 GCF_013731165.1 Rhagoletis pomonella
CATTTTCAATACCAACCTACCTTGGATATAGAGCAACCTACACACCAAATTTCAATTTTTACTCGAGTAATCGTGTACACGGAAGGACGGACAGACGGACATGGCTTAATCGACTTCTCTATTCATGAGCATGTCGGAAAATTGCTATTTTTTGCACCACCCTAGTGTGCATGTCTGCCCTTTTGGCCATAAGTTCTATCAGGGCCTTCAAATACGAAACTGCATCAGGAGCAAACTCTTTGAGAACATAGCCAAAAAACTTACTAACGTAAACTGCACTACTTCGTACCTCTGCGCCATAAAGCACCACGGAAACAAGGCTAGCTACCGCATAGTTATCGTAGGGCATCGCATACCTTACTTGTATTAAATACATATTTATGTATGTACATATGTATGTATATATGCTTGAATCCACGTTTGTCCATATACCTTTACAGGATAATGCCGCTTGAATAACAAAGCTAAAGCAACCTCCATTAGGCATTTCTACTACATTAACTCTTGTGTAAATACATAAGCCAAAGTGGAAAATAAAACAATAAGAATATAAATATGTATTTAGTTACCCAATATACAACATTTGTCGGGGTTTTCACCAAAACAAAAACTCTAAATCTTAATACTTACGAGTATCTTTAAAAAATCTTTTTCCACAGTTGCGAAAGTATGCTCATTTCGAACACTTCTACCGATCTGTGATTGAGCAGCACATTTAATATTTACATCGCCCTGTATGAGAAAACCTTTCGTTTGTGGCTACGAAGTACTTTGTCTGGCTCTCGCTCACCGTACCAACCTCTCTTTGACTCTTCCCTAATTTGGAAAATGCACCGCTACTGGCCCTTGACGATGCCAATGCCATTTAAAGACGTTAGCAGTGCCGCTGCAATTTAAATTGATAGCTCGTAGTACGCTTTCCAAGATGGGACAACATGTTGGAAGCCTTTGAACCGTCATTCAAGGTTTCAACATACTTGCCAGATATGTTTCGGGGCTTCCTCAGAAATCGTTGGTTGTTGTATGACACAACGCAAGGTCAGAGGAAGATACGTATAACTGGGCACAGGGGTCTGTACTTGGCCCGGGCCTGTGGAACGCCACGTATGACAATTTGCTGTGCACGGAAATGCCGGAGAGCGCCTTCCTTGTCGCCTTCGCAGACGACGTGACCGCCGTCATAACAGCAAGAAACACCCAGCTGGCATAGCTCAAACTGAACCAGGTAATGCGTAGTGTCAATGGATAAGTGATGGATCGTCGGACCTCAGCTCGTGACAACTTGTCCGTCCGAGTGAAGCTAGACAACAAACTCACATTCTGGGAACACATTCATAAAGTATGTGAAAAATCTGCGCAGAGCACGGTGGCTCTGATGGCGAATGTGGGCGGCCCGAAACCATGCCGGACGAAACTTTTGATGACAGCAGTCCAGTCGGTGCTCCTGTACGGGGCAGAAATATGGGCCGACGCATTGCAAGTAAAGAGATCCGGATTCAAATGTCTTCGGTCCAATACGGAGGAGCACTACGCTTCTGCATACCGTTCAGAGTCCACGGATGCGGTCCTAGTTATTTCCGGCGTCATGCAAATTGAGCTACTTGCTCATGAGCGAAAAGAGATTTACAATCTCAGTGCCGAGATAGGACGAGCAGCTGCAGCGCAGAGGGCACGCGAATAACTGTTCCAGCAGTGGCAACAAAACTGGAACGCTAGCACAAAAGGTCGATGGACGCACATCCTGATAGCTGACCTTCAGACATGGTTTAAACGACCGCACGGGGAAGTCGATTGCTACCTGACACAATTCCTCACCGGTCTCGGTTACTTCCGAGAATATCTTCATAGGATGAGCAGTGTGGACTCACCGTTCTATCGGTAATGTGAAAACGTCGAGGATAACGTGCACCATACAATGTTCACTTGGGAGCAGTTCTTGACTTTGCGCAGAATGTTGAAAAAAAGATACTGAGACATGAACTCCGAATAACATAATTTGGAGTCTGATCTCCGGTGCAGAATAGTGAAAGGCAGTCGCGAGGTACGTGAAATTCGTACTCCGCTGCAAACGAGAAGACCGATATCTATTGAGGACTCCCGAACGAAACTCCCCTAAAAAAGAGCAGCACTGAGGCTCTAGAAGCGCGCTTCTGCATCTGAAGACATTCAGAATTGCGGTGCCAGATGCGGGATTCTCTCGCGGGCCGTGGAAGTTTGGGTTTTAGTGGGTAGCCCAATACGCTTCGGGGAAGGTAGAATAGAGACTAGCGTCCCCGCCCTGCGCATAAAGCGTTTCCCCCTCCTACGAACAAAAAAAAAAATTAAAAATATTGGATCCGCCATTTTGAAATCTGACTTCAGATTCGTACTCAGCGACATCAAAAACATATAGAAACAAAGTGGTGTCAAATTGTGTAAAAGCGTCTTTGAGCAAATAGTTTTGTCCACCTAGATTTGGATTTCAGACCACACGGATCCGGATATTCGAATATGTGTTTTTAAAAAAGTATTCGGATCACAAAATTAATGGATATTAACCAAATATTAGGATAGCAAAATTAACGGATATTTACCGGATATCCGAATAAAAAAGTAGAACGGATAATAGCTGGATGTATGTATGAATTTTATACGCATACTCGAACATTGTAAATTTATTTCTAAGCTTCCAGTGCAGTTGTCGACTGCCAGTGGTGTTTGTTGACTGGGTTTTTGCTTTTATTTTGTAACTTTTTTGTGCTCAAGTGCATCGTGTTTTACATTTTCAAGACTTATTTAATAAACAAGTTGTGGCCTTTACTGAGGAAAAACAACAAATTGTACGAAGGTTAGTTTAACGCTAAAGTTTACTTCTGTTTGACCTCCCCGGCAACAGATCTTTAAAAAACTTTCAGCGCAAAAAGAAACACTTTCTCCTATGCACTTCTCATTAAAATTTGTGGCTTCATGCAGATGCAAGATTTAGAGGTAAATGAAGAATTTTAATAGGGCTGAGGATATTTTTTTGTTGTCTGTATGTAACGTTACGCTCATTTTCACTCAATTACTTTGAAAACAAGTTTAGGGTATTTAAACTTTAATGGCATATACGAACATACATATGTAAATATGTGTGTATAACTATCTACCAAAGCTTTTAAGGCATTAAAGTCCCCGACATCAAATTTGCAGGAAGTCTTTACTTTCGACTGAATTACATAATGCGAGTTTGAACATTTGCAAATACATACATATAAGTGGCTCAGATAAGTATTAGGAAAGAAGTTTCCCGTTTATTGTAATTATACTTCAGCCCGTGATATTCAAGAAGGAGACGAAAGCCTAACAACAAATACAAAAATCTCATTCTATCATCAATCGGTATTTTTCCTATAATACGAATATGCTGTTTTTGTTACTAAATATATTTGTAACGCCAGTTATATTTTTTTAGACTCTTTGAGTGGATTATGTGCTTATTTAAGTAGCTTTAAATGTTCTTAGTGTTATAATAAATATCCATGCTATTTGAAGTATGTACTTACATACTCGTACATCCACTTAATGGCTCAGAAATGATTGGCACGTAAATTTTATGGCTTTTCGTTTATTTACTTATTAATTCTGTCCAGAGTTCGGCAAAGTGTTTGCTCTTGTTAAAGTTTATTTGCATTAATATATTTGGGGTATTCACAACGGTGTCGTAAGGGTCGTATTGTTGTATGTCTTAAACTAAAAAATATATTACGCCGCTTCGCAAAGTACCATCAAAGTCATATTATGAATTTTCGCAGTGTTAAAAAATAGTTGGTTGTGGTTTTACACATATTGATGCAATTTTTTCATGTTAATCTATTTAAAAATAATAAATATCTAAATCCCGGGATTGGAGTAACGACATCCCGAAAATCCCGGGATGGTAAAAATCGAAAAAATTAACATCCCTAATATACATACATATGTAGCTCTTGGAGCATATACAATAAAATAGTATAATAAGCAAGCAGAAAACATAGTAGAGCGATGATGATAGCGTCGAGCGAAGGGTCTTGAAAAAGAGTAGATTTGTATTACCGAAAATAGCACAAATTTTTTCTGCAATATTATTAGTTTTTTATTATTTATGTTTGTTCGCTAATGTCGATTTAGATGTGCTAAATACATACATATATACAACTCAGTCAATCTGGCCCAATATTTAGGTATATCCTGAAATAATTCCATAAGAGATAAATGATATGCTGCTTTGATCGGAAAGTTATGCTGATTAAATAATTAAAATATCCTATCCCTCACTTTGACAGGAAATATTTTTAATTTATTAAAAACTATTAATAATCAGCGGCCCGCTGCGAATATCAACAACAATTCTCGTTAATCGGATCGAATGCAAGATGGATGAAATACCATTTTTTTTAGAGGAAAGAAGCTTTATAAAACTTCTCCGCTGCTGTTTAGTTATTTGGAAAGTTTGTATGTAGACCATTTTTCCATTCAACAGAAGTGTTTTGATAGGTCAAAGGACGATTACTCACTTCAAAGATCTGTCAACACCGCTTAAAACATTTGTAAAATGCGAGGGTATTGAAATGTTACCATAAATTTGGTCAGACGAATAAGAGATAGACTCATAAAACTGCCATATCCGTCTATCTGTTTGTCTGTTTAAACTTAAACTAGTCACTCAGTCAGCTGTAAGAACCGTCAAATCTCACCACTTCAACAAACATATAGCTCTCACACAATTGATTGTTCACATATGAGATTTCGAGTTATAACTCTGCCACTTAAGTATCTAGGAGGAATTACAGCGAAAATGACTGAGATATGTATGTATTTATAACTTATAGCTCCCATATAGCATACTGTTCATATGTGTATGACGCTTCCCTTTACAACTCCTTCATTTAGACAGCTACAACCATTCAAACACTAAATAAACTTACAAGGCATACTCAGAAAATCATCAATATCGGTGCGCTGTAAAGTATACCTCCATACCACTGATTGTTCAGATAGAAAGAGTTTTTGTAATATTATTCCTTCATTTAAGTAGCTTACAAAAGCACCACGACTTGCTAAATAAAATTTGTTTGCTTCCGAGCTTTATATTCTGGGGAAAAAGGTCATAAACAAACAAATTTAATAAGCTACCGCTTTATTCAATCATTTTCATGCTTTGGTAGCTCAACATACATATGGATGCGTGTATATTAGGGTGTTCCAAAAAAAGTAAAGTCGGTATTATAACGCTCTCACCTCCTAGGATTGTTCTATACAGAAAACAATTATACCCCTGTTTTTTATTTTGAAATCAGAAAATATTTCGAGGTCGCTCAAAGCGCTCTATCTTTTCGCTATATGTATTTCATATGGGAAAACAACAATTTTTCGTAGAAATGGTATAGAATTCTTGAAAATCAATATTTTTCGATCGGAAAACTTGGTTTCTCTTCAGGAGACTTCCAATAACAACACCCAATTGTTTATTTAACCATTTTCTGTTACTAACTATTTTTTTAGTACCCTTAAAATCTTAAATGGATCGCCCATTGGATTTTCAGGGGTTTTTGGCGGGCCTATAAAATATAGTTTCTATGAAAAAAATGGTTAAATAAACAATTGAATATAATTATTGCATGTCTTCTGAAGAGAAACAGGGTTTACCAATAGAAAAATATTGATTTTCAAGAATTGTATACCACTTCTACGAAAAGCTGTTTTTTCCCGATATAAAATACATGCAAAACTTTGAGCGACCTAATTTCCAAATAAAAAACAGGGCTATAATTTTTCCAATATTAAAATTCTGACTTTACTTTTTCACATGCATTTTGGACCACCATAATGTACATACAAACAAAAAGGTCTTGGTAACTGTAACATAAATTAATGATGTTAGTTTTAATATTTATTTTGTTGGTCAGTGACCCTTTCTGATCTAAAAAATTCATGCACATTTCGGTTTCCCACAATAAATCATTAAGTGCAAATGTATGCTCCTTCTGTAGTATAGTTGATGATATTATACAAGTTAAATGCAAAGGTTTCCTTTTTGGTAGCTTTATATTCCCATTATAAAAGTTTATAAAATGTATGATTGTTGATAAACATAAACAAAAGCAACAACGATTTTGCGAAAAGGTGCATCATTAGATGAAACTTAGAACTTTGGCCTCTTAAGTTCATGCACCTTCGATGGCGATGTGAAATAATGAGGACTTAGTATACGCCATCTTATTTATAAGACAAAATACATTCGGATAGTACATTCATATATCGAGCTCAAACAGCCAAAAAATGTAAACAAAAATTTTGAAAAAAATTTCGCTTAGATTCAAAAAAGATGTGGACTTAGCTTGGAGGAAAAAGGAAAATCGGTTGATGGGCTGCACAGTTTTTTTCATAACACTGCAAGGCCGCTAAAATGACACAACAAATGCCGAGACGTTTTTCTATATAAGGTAATTTTCCCAAGATATTTTCATTTTAAGTTTGCATTGCTAATGAAAAAAATCAAACTTTAACAGAGAAAATATTACTCATACGCCGTGTACTACGAGTAGTAGGAGTACGCGATGTACATTATTTCCGCCTATGGGAAGTTAAAAAAATTGAAATTAAGATAATATTTATCCTTCAATAGATAAGCAAAGAATAAATGGAAAGTAAATTAAAATTTATGACGTTTTCTTTGCTACCGACAAATCTCATTGCCTGCTTTGCTCAATCAGCAAGAAGAGGGTAATGAAACATCAAAATTTTTTCTAGAAAAGAAAACATCTTTGAATATGTATGTACATATCGTCACCTGAAATGCTCAAGTCGTAACAACATCGTCACCTGAAATGGAAAAAGTCGTGACTAATATTTTAATTTTTTTTTTTCATAAAATGATGTGGGGAGTTGTAATTCGATGAAATCCAACATATAAATCAGCAAATGAATTTTGAATTTTTCATTAGTTATGACTTTTTGCATTACAGGTGACGATATGTACTTGTGTACATTTACATACAAATGAACAGGCGCAAGAGTCAACGTCAGACTAAAAAAAAGCTTATAAAAAAAACAAAATTGACCGCTTATTAGAGCTTCGCATCCGCTTATCGGGGATTTTTTTTTTCATAGATAGACATGTTTGAGTGTCCGATTTAAAAAAGTTTCAACGCTTTGATTAGTGAGAACAAAAGCAATGTGTGTCTAACTTACATACATATCGTCGTCTCAGAAAACGGATGTCGAATGTTACAAAACACGGTTTTGAGAAAATTGACTTTGAAGTTTAAGGTCGAATTAATCCGAAACTGTACGGTAGATTTTTGTAACTTTTGAAGGAGACGTAGTTGGTGTTATTAGTTTTGATTTCCCATATTTTTACATTTAATATAAGAGATATGTTAATGAGAAAATTTACTTTTCATTCCGTATACATTTGTCGTAAGTAGCGTTTACTCACCACTTTGTTTTGTCCACAGAACATACGACAATAGTAAAGTATCTATTTCAACGACGATGGTATAATTTGATGAAAAAAACAGACATATTTATTAAATAATGATTACTTATTAGAAAAAACATAACAAAAACATAATCATGTATTTAATAAAAAAAATCTGTACATCTCTTATGCTGTAAATATGTTACGAACATACGTTTTCTTTATATAAAAACAAAAAACAATACTTAAATTCAGTCTTTTGTACATTTTTATCTCTTTCATTTCATTGGAGACTCAGTGCAAGCTAAAATTTAAAAATTTAAAATTTTAAAATTAGTTACTTAGTTTAATTTTCAATTTTAATTGTATCGTTATAGTAGAGGACCATCCAATTGTCGTAAGTTCAAAGTTTTGCGATACATACGACAAATGTTTTATGATTAAAAAAGGATTACATTTGTATGGGAATTTGGCGTATGTGCCACATACGACAAACGTTTTATGATTAAAAAAAAGGTACGTTTGTATGGGAATTTGTCGTATGTGACGCATTTTCAGCACATACAACAAAAGGCATACCCAATCATTAATATTATGTAACATACGACAAAATGCGCACGAAATATCTCAAAAACTAATGGAGATATAAAAAAATGGATTGCAGAAATCGAAAGAGCATGTCCAACTTAGTAAATCTGCATCAAAATCCCAAAATCGTGATTTTGCACTTTCGTCATCCGTTTTCTGAGGCGACGATATGTACTTGGGTTTAAAAGAAACTTTTCGACAAGAAATATTTCATTTAAAAAACTTTCAAGTTATATACATATCTATGTATGTATTAAAATCTACTTGCACATTTTTTAGCTCCTTTAACTATTTTAACTTAGTTTTCTGTAACCTTCGTAACCCAGTAATTCAGTGAGACTTGAATGTTTCAATGAGTTTAAAAGTTCGCTATTGGCAGCGTAGAGACTGTTGCTTCGCTACAACTCTGTTGCTAATGCTAACATCTTAAAAGTTTTTTTTTCTTTGTATCGCAAACAACAGGAGTGTAACAATAACGAAGATGTCCTTTTGTACGGCACCGCTATGAAATCTAATTCAAGCTGTCGACCTTTGTATTGACATATTCTATATATGAATATGTACTATAAAGTAGACCCAGCAAGAAAATCAATGGCTGGAGTGGAGGAATGAAGGAACAAAACAACTTGTGTGCTTTCTGTATGTACATACTTTGGAATTAAGGAAATTCCAATTAAAAATTTAAAGTTTTTATTTATCTTTCATTAAGTCAACATTTAAGCTACTTCTATTAACGATTAAATATGAAAATGACCTAACTCGACAGAATTTGTTTTGCCAAATGTCCACAGGTATGTATATCTGAGTAAAAGTGGTCTTAAACAACTTTCCCATAATACCCCTCTGTTTAGAGCAGTGGCGGATTTGCCCTAAGGCCCAATAGGCCCGGGCCTAGGGCGGCGAGATATTAGGGGCGGTCAATATATTACTTGTATTAAGAAAAGTACTTTTAGAAAGAAAAGTAAAAGAAAATGTATACATGAAAAAGAATTAAATATAAATAAAAAATTATTGGCAATCGGTCGAATCGAACCTATCTATCGAAAAAATTAAAATAAAAAAAAGCTATTTTGCAAATTTCCAAGAATATAAGCGACTTTTTTTAACTGAACCATTTTTGGAGAGAGGGGGGCTTCAGTTGACGAATAATGCCTCGTATGTTTGTTAAAATTGTGTTTTTCCAACCAATTCAATATTGTATATTTAACAAGGTAAAAGTGACAACAAAATTTTAACGCTCTTTGTAGCTGACTATAGAGTCAAAAAATGCAAAATAAGTATATACATATGTGATAAATAAGATTCTGATTAATCACATCCTAAATAAATAATTACTGTTTTCTCATAAAAATATGTATAGAAAAGTGAGTAAATTTGTTCGTATCTTTCGAGTTTGCTTTCAAAGCAAATTATTATTATTATTATTTTTAAATAATATAATACAAGGTTTTTCTTATAAACCAAAATGTAATGCCAAGCGAACACATTACTATGTTGCTCCTTGAAATGAACATATATGTATGTATATGTTTAAAATTTTTTTCTTTTCAAATAAAAATAGCAGTAATTTTACAGATTTCTGAATAATCATGTATCATTAATCAGTTTTCTGATTGATAAAATCAATTAGATTCTGATTAGTCGAAAAATTAATACTTTGATTAATCAAAAATGACTATTCTTTGATTAATTTATTAATCAGGGTTCGATTATTCAACTCGTTCCTTTAGTTTCAATACGATTTGAAATATTTTGTTCTATATTTGACATTTCAGTCGCAGTTTAAAAGACAAAAATGTCAAAATCAAATATAGCAAGAGAGAACTGATAATAGTACCACTAGGGATCTGGCGAAAAACCTGCAAGGTATCTTGTTACAATTTTATTATGGCTGCCTTGAGAAATTGAATTATAACAGCAACGGGAAGCAAAACACAGCACAGTAGTCGATTCGACGAACTATTGACATTTTCCATATACTTGTAGTTTTATACATTTAACATACATACATACGTACATTAGAATGGAGCACGAAAAAAGATGACAATTTTATAGTCAACAAAATATTCCTCCTTGGCAGATCAAGATACACAACCAAAATCGATTCTGTTCATAGCCCTTTGATTTGTAACCCAATTTGGAATTATTAATGTATTATTGAAAATAAATTTATAAGTATGTATGTAATGTGTATTCATTTGATATCCTCTCGATCTAAATTAGCAGTAAACTTAATTATCTTATTTTCTACTAGATAGTGCATATGTAATTCTAGTTACCATAAAATAAATACAAAATAGTAATTGATGAATTTTCCACGATCATAAAAAATATATCTCATAAATAAAAAAAATTTAAGAAAGCTAAATTTTGAATATTTTTGGACCTGTCAAGGACAATGGGGCGCGTTTTGTAAATACATAATCTTTTTGATTTTGTGTGTGGACCAACTCGACCTAATGTAAATTCATCCATATTTACATTCATTGCTTTTATACTTACATACATACAATAAGTACGTGGGACACTTGTTAGTGCGCTATTGTTAAGGCGCTTGGGTGGGCGCTGCGTGTCTTTAACTGTCATGGTCTGATTGCTTGACTCCTTTACTGCCAACACAGTCATTCTTTTTGGTTTAATTCCAGCAATGTCCGGCAGCAGGAGAAGCACTTAAACTGTTGTTGTTTTACTACTTACAAATATACATATGTACGTATGTATGCCATACTTCTGCGTATTGCACGCATACATGCTGTTTATTTTTCTTCTTAAAACTTTTTATTTGTTTTACGTTCATTTACAGCTTTATTATTTCCGCAATACTACTCTAACAAATAAGAGAAACAGAGAACACACGCAGTTTCTCAATTAGATCAAATTGCCGGGCGCAGGATTGCATTTATCTGTCGTTATGTTGGTTTCTTCATCCAAGCAACGCTTAACGGCTCATTCAGTGCCGGATTTAGGACTTATAGGCGCTTAGGCTCATTCTGTGGCTCGGGCCATATACATAGGTACATATATATATTAGTAGCGCGAGAACAAATATTTTTTTTTTTAAATTTACCCCTTATTTTAGTAAAAAAAAATGTAAACTATTTATTTTTAGAATTAACTAACTTAGTCCCAGGCATTTCACATTCTGTAATATTTTCGTTACGCTCACAGATATATTTTGAAACATAAGTGAGACAAAGGTTGTGTAAAATTATTTTTTACTGATCGAGTTTACATTTAATTTAAAGCATTTTCGCTCATATTTTTGCATGCTGCACGTTACATTTTCACGACTTTAAAAACCAGCCTTTCAATGGCCCAAATTGGCAAACAAAAAAATATCCTCAAAAAGTGCAACAAGTCTCCATTATACATCAAGCCAATACTGTTTCCAGACAGGCAGTTAATTGGGTCAACTAACTTTTCGAATTGAGCTATCACTTTTTCTTGTTCCCACACAGCTGCTTCATTAGCGATGCGCTATAGTGATGGAAAAGTTGCTACAAACGTACCTTTCTTTAATTTGAAAGTACATTCGGTACAAACACACCATTTCCAGTAAGTATGGAATCAGTTCTTATTTTGGTTCACATTTCCACGCATTTCTGGTGTGGGTAATTTGTTTAATAGCCTCTCTGCTTTGTAAAAGAGCATATAAATGGCCTTCACTCAAAGCAACGTAACTGTTGTTGATTGCACCAGAATATTTCTTTCTACATATATCGAAGATCTCGGTGAAAATCATTTCTATAAATGCGTGAAAAGTTCTTAAGTCCATCCATTTTACAAATTTCACAGAGAGGAGCTTAACTTCTTATAGCAAACTTCTTCAAGGACTTTGCAAGATTTCGAATACAACATTTGGCGCGTGAAAAACTCCTACGAAACAGAAGGATTGGATTTCAATGAAAGGGTTGTGCACTTTTTGGGTTTAATGAATTTCTTCTACCTTTCAAATTTGCCTTTCATTTAGATATAAACAGAAGGATACAAGTCCCTTAATACTTTTGGAAACGATGAACTTTTTATTTCTCTTGCCTCCTATATCAAAATAAAGCTCTTGATAAAAAGCGGATTTAGCAACTATTCACTACACATATTCTTGTTTATGCACCTAAATAGAATCTCCATTAATAAATTTGTAGGTTGAAGCGAAGGGCGCAGATAAGTTTTTTTTTTAAATTATTATTTTCAAATTTTATTAAAGAACACTGCACTATCTTACCTTTAACTAATTGAAAACACTTATTTCTTAATTCTCTAACTGTACTCATAATATCTCGTTAATTAAGCTGCTTACAAACAGTTGACAATACAACCAAACAAACGCTTCCTTTGATGACTTTCAATTTGTGGTATAGTCAAAGGTGCGTTAATATAAATACATACATATGTACATTAGGGCGGGTAAATTTGTATGGGAGATTTTTTCGACTATGCGCGTATATCGCGAGAGGATTCTACGTGTAATTCTAAGCGAATTTGCCGAAGAAACCGTGGTCTAAAATCAATTTGGAGTTTGCCAAATTTCGAAAATAGGTTCCTTAGCATTTTGCTGTGGGGTACAAAGAAGTGCTTAAAATGAAATGAAAATTTTCTAATTTTCTTCCAAACCCACATATGTTCGCCATTTGGTAAACTCCAATTTGATTTCAGACAAATGGTTTCTTCGGAAAATTTACTAATGTACATACATACATTTAACAGCAAAAGGCAAAAACCATAGAGATTGCATTACATTTATTTGTTACTCTTTTTGATGTTTAAGATGTACGCCAGTGCGTATTTTACATACAAACGACACATGAATTCATAGTGAGACAACTTCTCACTAAAACTTTTGTATTGTATCGACCTCAACGACTTGGCTATGACATTCCTCAATCGTCAAAAAATTATACAGCGCCACATAGTATACTCAATGAAGGCTATGCCGGGGTATTGTTAATTGTTGATAAATTCTGTAAAGGTTGTCTGCCTCTAATAAACTTTTTAAACGCCTACAAAGAAGTCATGCGGCAAATTTATATGTCAACATAAAATAATTATTCCTTAGTTCAAGGTTTGTTATGTTGGCATTGCTACAAATAATATTTTGCGAATACACTGGCATACAGCAAAAATGTTTTATGGATGCCACTATCCATTCCTCTGTAGAATTGCTCGGTGATTCCAAAAACCAAGTTAATTTTTTTTGTATGGTTAAGTTTTCGAGATATTTGCAATTTACCGTTATACTATGTCCTCATTGTGAGATTTACCTTTTAAAATTTAATAAATCCAGTTGCTAAATCACAACTCTCTCCATTACCACAAAGAGATATGTTTGACGTCCACATTTTTTTTTTAAATTTGACGTTTGCTTATGTATGATTTGATAAACATGGTTGCGGACATTCAAATGCGAACAGATAAAAGAAATTACTTTGCATATCGATGATGGTGGTTCGATTCCTACTGAAGTCAAGAGGAAGATGTCTGATGAGGAGATGTGGTGATCTCCGACATAGCAGCTATAACTTCTATCGCATGGACTTTGTTGATTTTTTTTTTCATTTTTCACTCCCAGTGCATCTTTTGAGCCGAATTCCGTTATCGAAGCAGAAGCATTACCGAATTTGTTTTAATTTTATAAAGATTTATAGAATACGGTGAAGACTCTGCGTGATATTAGTAGATTATATTTTTTCTGAATTTGTAGTTTTTAAAATAATAATAATAATTAAAATCAAAGTTATGTAAATATTAATAACTTGCCTTTCAAACTAACCAACATATAAAAAATCACTTAAAAGTAGGAAAATACATGATTCAGCTTTAAAAAGAGGGGTTCCACTTAATCACGTATATCTCAAGAACCAATTGAACCATCGTAAATACGGTAAATGAAACCTAACAAAATTCTCCATGATGATGAAAATTTTAAACTTCAACAGGGACAAAATTTAAAAACTAACAGATTCTGTGTAAATTTTTTACATTTTTGTTAAAGCCTGTTCTGCTACAAAAATAATTAAGCTACCAATTAAGAAAATCAATGGATAAATTAAGAAAGGAATGAGTGGTCGACAGAAAATGTGCAAAGATTTTTTGTATGAGAAATGAGCAGGAAAGTGTATTACGCATAGGCCATGTACACCTGAGTAATACTATTTTCTGCTCATGGCTTTCATCTGCCGTATTTCTTATTAAGATTGTTTAATTGGTTCTTCAGATATACTGATTAAGTGGAACCACTTTTTTTTTTAAAGCTGAATAACAATAAATTGCAAATGTCCTTAAAACTTATCCATAGAAAAAAATTTATTTCATTTTCGGAATCACCGAGCAATTCTTCATAGGAATTGGATTATGGCATCCGGTGAATAAAAAAAAAAAAAAAAAAATTTGTGATCACAATTATTTTTTTCATTTAAAGTCTTTGAATACAAATATTCTTACAGACTGCGTATAAATCTAAAACTATGTAGAATTAACGTTAAGTTAAAACTAACATACAAATATTCTAGCAAAATCTATGTAGTCAAATTGCTTTTGAGTTTTTCTCTCTGACCTCAGCTTTTTTTTTTAACAACCATGATAAAAATATGATACGAGTAGAACCGCTGAGGCACTTTTAAAATTCTTGACGATGACAAGCAACATTTGGAGTCATAAATGAAGTATTTATATTCAATTATATCAGCACTCAGTCTTCTCAACATATCGTAAGCTTCGCTTCATTTAAATCCATTAATTTTAACAGCGAACGTTCATAAGCATAAATTTTCTTTACCAAAGTCAATTTCCTGTCACCGTTGTTGTGTTCCATCCAGTTCAGTTAACATGCTCGCGTATAATTTATGTACATAATTATGTCGCGTATTTTACGGTTCTTTGATAAACCATTGAATATGAAAATCCTTCTTCACTTTTATGTTAAAATCTTTCTTGCTTTTACTACGCTGATTTTTTTATTATTTTCCACTGTGTCATCTAAAATGATTGATGTGCTTAGCCTGTTGCTGCAAATGCATACCAAATGGTTGGCAATAAATTCATGGCATGTCCACCATTATCATTGCAAATACATACACTGCTTTCTTATACATATCTACATGCAGTATAACAAAGAAGATTACTAACAAAACATACATACTTAGTCATGCATGAATGTATTTACATACATATATGGGGTTGATGGAATATGAAGGAAATTAAACAAATGCGCGACGCATGAGCAGACGGAAATGTCTAACCATCCGAAAAATGCAGCATATATGTACGCAAATCGTTCAAAATTTTGGCAGGGATGGTCATCGATTTCATATTTAATAGGGGGAGCACAAGTTTACATTGAAATTATGCACAAAAAATGTACACAGAGCTTTTATTTACCTTCAAGCAAAAGCTGGAACAAATTTTTGTTACAATTTGTTTAAAAAAACCCTTGCCCATGTGATTAGCATGTGATTAGCATGTGCTACGAAATAGTTTTCGCCTTTTTCGACGAACGTGTAATTTTGAGTTGTGTCACTTTTGAAGATCGTGTGCGATATCTTATTACCTTATTATACCTCTATAATCTTCCCATCAACGTCGTGAAACACTTTTAAAATGGAAAACGAGAAATCTTGTATGTGCAACAGTTTTAGGAAAATAGGTGCTTGAAGAAAATTATTTATTATATTATTCTCTCCTTTAAAATTAAACCAAAAATTGACTTAGCAACTTTTCACTCTAAGATAGTGGTTTGTAAATTAGCTTAAATTAACTTTCACTCAGTGAAGGGAAAATGCATGCCACCTCTAAGCTATTATCATGAAATGTACATATAAGCGTACATCCATAAGTATATATGTATTTTGAATTGAGTATGTATGCATGTACATCTGTTACCTTGTATCACATATTTGCATACATGAATATTAACTGCTGCATAGGTACATACTTCATTGCCAATGAATAAGGCGGTGGAATATATTACGATACCGAAAAAATGAAAACAATTTTCCCGACACCGACTAATAGCAATAATCTGTGTGTATGTACAAATGTGTTGCACTGCTTATCAGCCCGCAAGCGGCTTTGAGTATGCAAATGTTGAAAAGTTTGTATATGTATCTGATTATAGCAGTTTTATACCTTTACCTAGTTTCTGGTATTTGCTTTTTCAAAAGTTTTCCACACTCCGCGCATTAGCCTTGTAAATATCATATAGCACACGATCTTCAAAGGTGACACAACTCAAATTTCGACGCTCGTCAGAAAATGCGAAAAACTATTTCTAAGCACATGCTAATCATATGGGCAAGGAAAACTTTACCTTAAGTTTTTTCAAAAAATTATTAAAAAAATTCGCTCCAGCTTTTGCTGAAAGATAAATAAAAGCTCTGTGCACATTTTTAGTGCATAATTTTAAAAATGCAAAATTTTGAGTTGTGTCACTTTTGAAGATCGTGTGCGATATGTTAACTATATACGATTTCTAATGAAATACGTATTCCATTAATAGATTAACTTTAGAGTTACCCAGTCGGACCGTGCAGAATGTGGTTCCGAAAAGATTGGTACTAATTTCTTCATGAAAAATTTTAAGTACGTTTAATTTCTTCTTTTTATTTCTAAGCAAAATTTAAAGACAAAACTTGGCTAGTATTTCTTGTTTTATGGATTTTCCGAAACTTTCGGGATATTGCCTTTTGTTTTAAAGTGCAAATTTATTCTTCTTTAATTTTTTCTGTAAAATAAAAAGCTCGCCTGGTATTTCGGTGCGGAAAATAATCAGAAAGGTTTTTGTATCTTTGTGCATCAATAATTTTATTGGTGATTTTTTGGGTTTTTGTCGACCTTTTGATTTGGTTAAGGCAGAAATGAAAGCGATTTTTTGGGACCTTTCGAGATGGGATTTTTCGTGTTATATTTGCTGACTTCGGCAATTTTCGGGAAACAAGAAAATTTTAAAAGCCCATATTTTTACCAAGTATAATGTTTTACGTTTAACCGACAAGGTCGCTAAAAAATTTCGCAAATTTAATTACCCTAAAATTAAGTCAAATAAATGCGATACTAAAAATTATGCGATGAATAATGAATGCTTGCACTAGTAACAATGGAAGCTCTACAAATTTTAACTGCGAAGTAAATTCAGACATTTAATTAATATATGTAGGTTGGTTTCGCCCATTTGTTATTCCGCTTTTGTTTACTTCCAAACAGGTGCATAATAACAGCTGTATTTAGAATCTCATCGAGCGAAAGTTTAATGAATTTCCAACTTTCCCATTTTAATTAGCCAAAGAGCTTTCTACACGAATACTAATTCGCGCTTTAAAAGAACGGTGAAAATAGTATTTCAAAAAGAGCCAAGTAAAATGACACACAAATTCAAATAAGTTAAACAAGATAGAAAATAATATTTGAGCCATTCCATTGTAACGTTCCTTATAAAGCCACACGGGAACTAAGCAGCTGTAAGACCTTCATATCATCCGTGATTCCAATAATTCAACTTCTTTAAAAACAACTGGGTGACTTTTTAACAAAACCACAAGATTCTTATTCAACTCGATTGACACCCTCGCTTTAGGCACAAAATTTTTAAGCGAGAAGAAATATTTAATAGATGAAACACATAAACCGAAACGAATTAAAAATATTGCTAAATTTCGCATGCAATATTTGTCGCCTCCAGCAACAGTGTTCCGAGCGAGCAGTTATTTCGCGGCGCAGGTTTTATTTGCGGCCGTTTAATAAAAAGGATGTAACCTGAAATGGCAGCAACATTGTTTTTATGAAATACTAAGAGTGGCAGTTACTGTCGAAATTTCGACCGTTTTTTAAGTTTTTAAGACCCTTGGGGAGGTTTTCTAACTTAGCAAGTCGTTTAACTTTTTAGGTACAAAATTACTTAACGTAAAATCTCCTACTTTAGAACTACATAAATAACTTATTTTTTTATATTATACAAAATCACATTTTCCCGCTTTTTATAACACACTTTCCACCATACAGTTTCGAAATACAAAATCACATTTTCCCGCTTTTTATAATCGAAACTGTATGGTGGAAAGTGTGTTCTAATATCTATTTGATACACAAAAAATGATGACGGCTGTATTTTTTGCTGATATATTACATACATATGTTCCATTTAGTTAAACAGTATAAGAATATTGTAGTATATACCACAAAAACGTATATTTTCTATAAAATATCATAACTCAGAAAAAAAAAATCTTCGCTATTAGAGATTTGGGTTGATTGTAGTTCAAAGTGTCTCTTTCCCGGTAAAAAAGTTTGAGAGAAAAAAAAATACACTTTTTGAGAAATTAAGTTTAAAAAAAATTTGCACTTTTTGTTTATTGTTAAATAAAAAATTTTTAATAATGAAAATCAATAATTATATCATTCTATCTTGAAGTGAATGGAAATACTGACATTTGAGTAAAAACATTGTTGGAATCTATTAAATTTTGACAAAGTTATGGGCATTTTGAAAAAACATTCTCACTGTCAATTCGAAAAGTTGATTTTTGCCTGAAAAACAAAATCGCGTTTAATTCGGCCGAAAAATTTTTCCGAGGCGAAAGAAAAAATACGTGTCTCATTATTTGGACCAACAAACAATGTATTTGAGTTTGGTCGAAATTAAAAATCATGCTCGTACCTGACCGGTTGTCTGGAAATGGAAAGCATCAGTTTAAAAAACTAGAACCTACCTATTATAATTGCCATTCGTACTGTCATCAGGTATGTAACTTGAGAATAGAAATCGCTGCATCTTTTAGGCGCATCAATATTACATAGTTACATCCCGAGTTAATAAAAGGAAGGTAAAAAATACCGTCCTTCTCATTTTCGGTGCTCTTCAGTATTGGGGGTGGCAGTTGGAATATTCCAAAAAATTGATTTTACTGTGTAGGTTTGGCCCACCCTAATATAATATGTATGAAGTATAGCATCCTATTCTTAGATGGCCCTGCATTTAGATATTTATATAAGCTCCACGTATATTGGCTATAATATGTTATAAATGTATATGAAAGAGTCAATAGTTATATAGATATATAAAATAGTCAAAAAATTGCAATTAAAATAAGTAAAATATGTCAAATGTGAATTTTGAAGATTGATTGATCCTCTCCGTGCGTTTTTCAAAGCTTCTAGTAAATTTACTTTAACAAATTTACTTCAACAACTCATAATAAACCCTGGAAATATGTCACTTCGATTCACAACTTCAAAGGCACTCAAGCAATTTCATTACCTTCGTCACTAACTAAGTAAATAAATAACAAATGCGGTGTAAGTTCGCTAGAAACTGCATAAGTTGAAAAAAGTAGCAGCAAGAAAAATGCCACTGAATAATGATGGACCACATAAACACTAATCAAACACATACATACATATGAACATTAGACTGTCCCAAAAATATATGGGAAAAAATTTGTTTGCAAATTTTGCTTGTGCCTTTAACGAAAGCTCATGCTGACTTTTAGTTTAAGTTTTAGTTAATAACTTGAATTAAGGCTACCAAATCGTCCATGAAAACTTTGAAAATGCGAAAAATCCAATATGTTTCCCATATCTGAACGCATTTCAAGTATGTAAATCTGTATCTTTAAGCAAAACGATGTCTTTTCTAGTCGAATAATTTGTGTATGTCCTGAAAATTTGCAATTGTAGAACATTTTTTAATTAGTCTGATAGAGCGTATGATGAACATGCAATTATTAAATTTATAATAATTGAATAATGGAGCGTATTCTTGTTTTCGTACGAATCGAAAATCTCGAAATTTTCTTATCATTTCCAATAGAAAAATTTCAAATTTTCGATTCGTACGAAAACCAGAATACGCCTCAATAATTTTATAATATTGAATAAACACAAGTAATTTTTAAGCAAAAAACCCAACCGACTTCAATTCTCATATAAAAATATAGGAGTGCCGTTAATTTCTTCATGATCCAGTGATCGGATCTAAACTAAATTAGTATGGGGCCACCTCGGAGAGACTACCTTTCCGATAGAGAAAGAAGAATCGGTTGACGTAGTCCAAAGTTATGCGGTAACATACATACAAAAAAAAAACAAAAACAAAAAGATATTCCGACAATTTTTTCAAAGTCGGTTAAAACTAAAGTGTTTTAGTGTTTGAAAAGTCCTCTTGGGTTGATTAAGGAGCAAATGTGGAAGTATTAATTAGAAATTATTAAAAAAATCCTTTGAAATTTGTATCCTTTAATATCCTTATATATATTCATAGGATTAAACTAATATTCTTAAAAATTCATTCAAACTTAAAAATTTTGAAGGATAATATTTTTAAAGGACAGTTTTGACATGTTCCAAAGAATAATTGAAACTAAAAGTTATAATTTATCTTGTTTCGAATTCGTCTTTCAATTGATGCCCATATATCCATATTTTTTGTAAACTTTTGGAAATATATTATAATTTATGGTACTTTGGACAAAATCCTAACTACCTGTTAAAAAACCAAAAACGCAGTTTTACTAAATATTATGTCCTAAGACTATAGGGTGTATAGTAATACCGTCTTATGCATAAAATTTTATTCGGATAGTTTTTAATACAAAACTAATAAGATGAGAGTATGGGTTAAAAAAAAAACTTGTTTTTTTGGTACAGCCTAATGAACATACACCAGTACATAAGCAGCTGTCAAGGATTATGAATCTGCAAGCATATTTCTTTTGCATTACTTTACCCGTTACACTGCTTTACCTGTGTGTGAGTTCACTGTTGTAGCCACTTCAAACACCTGAGTCCAATCAATACTCTGGTCATTTGTTGTATTTGTCGCTAACCTTACATAGGTGCTTGTGGTGTTCATACTTCAATAATTTTCAATGCGCACATAAGTATAATTAAATTCTCATTACGTAATATATTTTTATAAATGTGTAGGTACAGGGATGCTCCATGCATTCGTTTCAAAATTCCTATTGCTAGTACTAAGACATTTCCACTTGTTTTTAACTTCTCCAATTTTTGTTTATTACAGCTAACACTCGCCTACAATGATGATAAGTAAAATTTTGCCGCGCTTTTTGTCGTATTTGTTATTTATATTCCTTTTCATTGAGAAATTTTTGCTAAACATTCGCAGCTATTACTTCGACGAACGACACTTCCCGACAACCTGTTTGAGTCCTGCCGCTGTTATCAGTCAACTGAAGCGAGTTAGACCTTTGCGCGCTCGCTCAAGTAATCAAGCCACCACCAAGCCAATTTATCACGTGAGAGTTGTAATACAAAAGCAACAGTTGTGTTAAAAGGTAAGCTTTTTCTGCTGTGAGCCGAAAGCAAAAGCTTTTACGCGAGTACCTATCGTCCTGTTCCCTTATCATTTCTAAACAGAATAGTGCAAGCAACATACATATATGTACATATACATAACCCCACTGAGCCAAAATTATAGGAAGCGAAAAAAAACTTAGAAGTAGAGAGTATCGGACGCTGTTTACACATTGGCAATGTCTGATTTCTAAACGAATACTCATCGTTTATTCGAGTTTTTCATTTACTCATATAAGTCGCTTTCGATTCGATATTTCGCTGCTGGCGAAAATTTTATGGATAAGCGACAACAAATTTAGCGAGCAGAGACGTGCACAAGTGCGTGTAGTTAAAGTTCGACTCACTACTTGCTATGTGATTGGCGAATCGAAAAGGGCAATTCAGCAAGTTTAGCCTTTTTGTTCATTTATTCATGTGATACATATTGAACACTCTCTTCAAAAGGGTATTATTTGTATAGTTCAAAATTGATTGATTTTTCCGCCGCCTTCCAGAAAAAGCTAAACCAATATTTTGATGTAATTTGTTCAAAAAATCTTAATTTTCCTCTGGCCATTAGAGCTCTGGTTTTTCATTATAAATCAAAAACCGTTAGAGCCTAATGAAGTAGACAAAAACTTCATATTCTAAATTTTGAATTGACTTTCCATTTCATTTTCGCCAAGCCTTAGCTGAAAAAGATTTCCCCCATATTTAGATATATATTACAATACACATACATATCTTAATTCACAAAAGCCCCAACCGGCAAATTTTCTATTTTACAGAAGAAGCAAAAAACATTATAAAAACTGAATCAAAAACTTCGGATGGTACTTTTTAAAAAGTGGCATAACTCCCTTGTTTTTGATACTAGCACTTTAAGATTTTTAGAGGACGTGCATTTTAATATGCATATCTGGGGTATTCACAACGGTGTCGTAAGTGTCGTATTGTTGTATCTCATAAACTTTAAACGCCTAAAAAGTTTATAAAGAGGGTTCGCAAAGTACCACCAAGGTCATACTATGAATTTTCGCAGTGTTAAAAAAGAGTAGTTTATTTAAGCTTTTAAAGTTTACGCCATACAACAATACTACGCTTATCAATCATATATACCAAAATCTGTGAGTGTTATGTATTTATATATTTTCTGACGATTTGGGTAGTGCGAGCGAATAACGAAAGAAGCCTTAGTAGCGTGTTGAAAGTTGACTCGCTTATATATGTATTTACTTTACTGGCACTGTGAATTGAACATTTGTATCCGACAAACACACTCATAGTCGAAATAAAGTTGTCTCTAAAGTTAGTTGCAGCTTTTTTGACAGCTATTACATTGGAAATTATGCCAAAAAGCTGCCTTTAGCTTTAGAGTCGACTTTATTTTGGCTATGAATAAGCCCCAAAACATTTTTCGTATAATTAAAACAAAACCTAAACCTTAATTCAAATACATATGTATGTTTAATAGTTAGTAAGCAGTGCTTAATCTTTGTAGTTATTTCCTCCAAGAGCGCCAAGGTCCAGGGTGATTCCCTTAACCTCGAAAAACCAGAAAACTCAAAAGTATGTTTTGTTGCAATTTTAACAGTTCAGCTCTCAATCAGCAATATTCCCACTACTTTCAACTTCAACTTTAATATTTGCTTACTGGGTAGCTTGCCACGCGCCCAAGGATATCATTTTTATTTATACATACGAGTATGTACAATGTCCGTGGCTGCGTTTATTTGTGTTTGGTTATGGCCTTCCACTTCCAACCAGGTTATATGCATGTATGTTACTGCATATATGAATACTCATACGTCTGTATGTCCATATGTGTTTATCTCTTATCAGTGCTTGTCGGAGATTTGTGGTTTTGTGTCCCTCACCACAATGTGGCCTTATTCTTCGTCACTTAATCCATTTGAGCTTCTTTCAATTAGTTTCGTGGTGCTTCCTTTGCATTGTCATCAAATCGCTTTATATATAGTCCATATCAGGGATGGAAATTGAACATTTAAAATTGGGACGGAATCGGATAAAAAAAGGCCTGTAACTCAGCCTAAAGGGCGAATTGTTAAAAGAGTGTTTTTCCCGTTTCAGCCCTTTCGAAAAACCTTAATATTTCAGAAAGCGTTGGTGGGAGCGTTTTCTGACGCCTAGCGTTAACGTCGAATTGCCATACCTAAACAAAAATGTCAACGCTACGTCAAATACAGAAACAACAGCAACAATAAGCATAGGTTTGTTTGTATGAAAGACAAAAATGACACAATCGCCGTTTTCTGCAGCCAACTTCACTTCCTAACGCCCTGTCAAAATCGGGTTTTCCAACCGCTCGGCGTTGACGCTGCGTTGTTTCGGTATGCTTCATACAAATTGTATTGGCATGAGAATTTTTTGACAGCCAGACAACGATGACGCTCTTGTTTAGGTATGGCAGTGACTAGCGTGTCTAAAGCGCTCACTAGTAGCATTTTACAAAAGTGTTTACTTATTTTTAGAAAAGTTAACAGTTTATTTGACAGCTGGCAACTCTCAAAGTTTCAATTTGACATGAAATTCGTAATCAACATATCTAAAAACCTAACAAGTGGCGTTTTAAAAAATATTGTCTTATTTTTATATAAATTCGCGGTCCATTTGACAGCTGTCAACTGTCAAAGTTTTAATTTGACATAAAATTCGCGATCATCATGTCAGAGAACGTAATCAGTGGTATTTTCAAAAATATTTTCGTAATTTTAGAAAAATTGGCAGTTGATTTGACATCTGTCAACTGTCAAACTATAAATTTTAAGGCATAGTCGAACTGAGCATTACAACAATACCTACTGCGATCCCGCAGTTTTATTATAATCGTAACAACCTTTCTAATTTTCACGTAGAACATAGCTGCTCCGACCACTGTGTGCCGCCGGGTATACATATGTAGTTTTCCATATATTCCATATGGGTAAAATAAATTTTTTCGTAGAATTACTATAAAATCGTTAAAAAAAATAGTTTTTCAAACTATATCCTTATCTAAACGTGAAAAGGTGCCAAGTCCATTTTTGAATTTGCTCAGGAGAAACAAAAAATTGATGTAGTTTCGCCTTAACTGTCATTCAGCATCAAAAACTAAATTTTGCAAAAAGGGACTTGGAACCTTTTCACCTTTAGGTAGCGATAAAATAATGACCAATACATATTTAGTTTTAAAATTTTATTAATCGCTTTCTCATATTTTCGATGTCAAAAAAAAAATACAAATTTCGTTATCCTTCTAAAAAGTTGATCCCTCTGTGTATTTTTGGACAACCCTGATGCATATATCTGTGGCAATAAGGAATAACAGCTAAAGCCTAAATGTTGACTATAGTAAAATGTACCATTCGCAGCTTTTGTTTGCTGAGTTGGAATTTGACTACATACTATGAATAAGAGGAATGGTGCATCCATACTAAAGTCTTTCGACTTTAGATTATTACTTATTGCCACTGATATGCATATATATGTATGTCTGCATATTCGAGTACATATGTACGTTTTGTAATAAACTTTGTGCTATGCCTACACTGTAAATAAAATCTGCGTAAATATATATTCGAAAACTTGCGTACATCTTACGAAATTTTTCGTTATTTTGAGGCACGAAATTTTTCGTTAATTGTACAAAACCGTTTTCTTATTTACTAAGAAAATATGAGACAACAGATCTTTAGCATATTTTACGAATGCGTTCGTTCTATTTACTAAAGAATTTTTATACCCGAGCGCACTTGTGCACAAGGGTATATTAATTTTGTTCACATAACGGTTGTTTGTAACAGCCAAAACGAATCGAGATAGATATAGACAAATGTATACATAAATGATCAGGATGAAAAAAGAAATCGATTAAGCCATGTCTGTCTGTCCGTCCGTCTGTCCGTCTGTCCGTGTACACGATACACGAAAACTGCGATATTTTAGTAACTACTGGAGATTATTCACTCAAAATTGATATTTATAATAAGTTTTAGACGAAAAATAAGAATATTATAAATTTTTGGAAAATGGGCGTAGCCACGCCCACTTATGGTTACATGTGTATATCTTGGTAACCGCTGCACCAATTTCTTCCAAACTTGGCACAGTTGTTTGCCTTGGTACAGCATAAAAAACCGCCGAAACTTTTTAAAATCCGACAATAACCACGCCCACATCCCATATAACGGTAATTTAGAGAAATACAAAATCTTCGATAAATCATTAAATATTGAAGCTAATTTATTCAAAATTGATGCTTGCAACAATTCTTTACCAAGAAATACGTTTATGGTAAAATTTTGGAAAATGGGCGTGGCACCGCCCACTTATGATCACATATAAGTATATCGGTAACCGTTCTACCAATTTGTACCAAACTCGGTATGGTTATTGTACTTGCCACGTGTAAGCAAAACGTTATTATTGAAATCGGACTAAAACAACGGCCGATTCTCATATAACGGTAAATTTAAGAAATGCTTGAAACTTCAATATTTCGAAATTGAAGGACGCTAATTTACTCAAAATTGATACACCTCGGCTTACCATCTAGCGGAAGGTTTCGGAAGGGTGAAAAAACATATATTTAATACTTGCGCCGGGTATTTAATGTTCGGCTCCGCCCGAACTTAGACTTTCTTACTTGTTTATTCTTTCTTTCTTTGTTTTTACGAAATTTTTGTAAAATGCACAAAAAAAATCGTATATTTAACGAAAAATGGAAAGCCTGGTCGGCATCTTGAACAACAAAACTATAATCTTCTGCAAAATCACATTGTACCATGACTTCTCCTTCGTTTAAATTTTCCCTAAGATTTTTAAAATAAAGCGACTGTTCTTCTGCAATATAAGGTGGTTTCAGTGTGTCCAGGGCATCACCCAAATTGTCTACAAAATCGTTATTGGACAACACTTGAGTGGAGATGGTGAAGCGGTGGGTGCCAAACCAATTTTTAAACTGCACTTAGCATCATACTTAGTGCGAGGTATATGTGAACAAATTTACATACCTCCCAAACTAATGCAGATAACACTCTTAAAACTTTTAGGGTACGTATTATTATTATACCTAAGGCTATATTTTTAAGAAAAAAAATTAAAATAAAAATTGGTCGGTGTTTCTCAAATTTTGTTTTTAAATTTTCACTTCCGGTGTGGTATAACAAAAATTTTAATTTGTTTTTTTTTGAAAAATTGATTTTGCAAAAAGCGAGAAATTTTCTCACCAAGTCGCAAGTTTAAACATTTTTTGAATCTTTTCAATATGAAAAAATACTTTAGAGAAAACATAATTTTAATTTTTACTATTCTTTGAAAGCCCATAACTCGAAAAGTAACCATCATATAAAGAAAAAAAAATATGCACACAATTTCATATTTCACACAAGTACAGTACAGGTTCTGCATTAGTACTATATACGAATACAGAATTGTAGATTTCGTATATTTTAAAACCACACGTAAATATTACGACTATTGCCCTTGTACAATATACAAAATGATTGGTATAGAGATTTGTTCGGTAATTTATGCATGTGTTTTGTAAAATAAACGAAAGTTTTCATAAATTGTACTGAAAAAATACCTTACGAAACTCCCTTTGTTATATTTACGAATGATTCGTAAAATCTTGTTTCGTTGTGAAAAATGTGTTCGTATTATGAGCGAAAGTTTCGTACTTTGGACAAAAACTGGGACTACGAAAGTTTTTCGTAGCATTTTTACGAAATTTTATTTTCAGTGTACACATAAAACGTATATGAAAATTGTTTTGTACATACATACGTACATACTATGGCTACCAAGGGCTTGTTCGAAAAGGGTGAATAAAAAAATTAAAATATTCGCTAACGGATTGAGAGAGAGAGGTCCTTGTCCTGTGGCAGTCGGTTTCAAGGCACACACACACACATCAGTATGTAAAGTTTTTAAGACAATAACAATAAGTTGGTCTGCCGGCTTGTATTTCATTATTATTGGCTAGTTCAATGACCGCAATCGCCGTAGTGTGTATTATTTGTTTGAACATATTAGATAAAATGTAAAAAAAAAAATTAAATAAGTATTTCAACAGGTGGGTTTTGCTCTTGCCACTACTTATTTAGGTATGTACTATGTATATGTATGTATGTAACCAATCCATATTAAACGTAACGACGATGGCGCATACATAGTCCTATTTCATATTAAAACAGGCGACAATGAAGTCAGAAAAATACTTGATAAATTATGAAAGTGTCAAAAATTAGGTATGTATTACTGGACCAACAAATTTTGATACTATTAAAGTCAGTTTTTTCATAAAATCTGTAAATTTTTTCATAAATTATTGTGAGTAAAAGATAATGATATTTTTTTTAATCAAAATATTACGTATTTTGTAGGCCCGAAACTTTGTTAAACAAAATTTCACAGTGAAAACTTTTTGTCAAATAAATTTATTTTCTTTTAAAAACACAATCGTTATTTTATGTGAAGTGATGAAAAATGTTTTCATAGTTTTGAACCGAATTTTGGAATAGGGCATTCTTGAAAACTTTTTGTGAGCGTTTTCGAACTGGCTCTCGAGATAGGTCGATCATCCACTTAGCCCTCGATATGTGTGTGAATATTAAATAATCAAATAAATCAACTTTGAAAAATATTTTCATTTTTATTTTCCAACTTTCCTGAAACTATCTCATATAACCAGACGGAGGAAACGGCAGAGCTCCTAAGTAGACCAGCGTATAAGGCAGGCATCGAGTGCAAGTTGAAACCCCATACTTGACAAATGAAATGCTGAAGAAAATAATCCGACTGCTGTGCGAAAAAAGGATGACTCTGCGAAATGCGTTAAATGTGGAAAGCCAGGCCAACAGAAACAACAATTCGGCAGGACGCAAACGTAATTTAATGCCCCATAATCTCCATCTCATAAATAGGCAGCAACGTCACTGTTGGTGTATATGTAGAAGGAGAAGAGCGCATCACATTCCATCATTCGATCTGATTTGGTCACTAAATCCAAGTCTAGAGCAAGGTTAAGAACAGCAACTGGATTCAGATTCCACCGAAGTCAGAAGCAATTGCTTGAGCGAAGATTGATGAAGATTGTGGGTTGTTGAAGCAACAAAAAATTCTACACTGGACGTACTTATTGGTAAAACCCTGGCTAAGACGCACAACGCTGGACACATTCCAGTTCGAGAACCTAATGAGTTTTAATCACCAATCCAATTTCGAAGAGGAACTGTACTGGGACAATGTCAAGAGGTGGAGGCCATATTCAACTGCGAAAAGCTACCTGGAAGCGTTTCCATTAATGTGAATGACATTGCGGAAGACATCAATGTATGGACGAAAGGTTTGGAAGGAAATCACGAGGCTAAGGAGCTTCACCGCAGATACTCCAACATATTCGACAAGGATGGCAACAAACCAGGCCGGACCAACTAGTGATGCAGGACCAATCTGTCAAGCTTTTAGGAGTGTTCCACCTGCCAGACGTGAAGTTGTAAGTCAGACCATTAAAGAAATGATCGATAGTGATGTGATGTTTGATCAGCGAGCCCATGGAGTTCGCCGGTAGCACTTGTAAAGAAGAAGGATGGCCAAATGCGGTTCCGCGTGGAATACTGAAAACTAAATGATGTGACAAAGAAGGATGGCATCCATTGCCCAGAATCGATGCTACTCTCGACTCGCTGACTGGCACGAAATGGTTCTCAAGACTCGACCTTAAATGAGGTTATTGGCAATCAGATATACGAGAGGAAGACAATTCACGGTGATGCCCTTTGAATTATGCAACGCCTTAGCCACTTTTGAAAGAGTCATCATCCAATTCCAAAAAAGTGCTCACGGTTGAAGATAAAGGGTACATAAGGTACATCTCCATCACTAAGGGGAAATCGCACTTGCACGAGCAACGAAGTTTGATTGAACTATGCAGTTATTATCTGAGTTCCGAATTGTGTCAGCGTTACTATTAGACTCCAAGAGCTCACTATGAAATAGAACAGAGCCTTCGAGTGGAACAAAGAGCAAAAAGAAGCTCTGAAGGAACGGATATGTACTATCCCTATGCTAGCGTACCCGGTACTAGGAGCTCCATTTGATTTGGGTACGGATTCTAGTGGTTATACCATAGGAGACATATGATGGACAGGAGAAGGTGGTTGCCTACCACAGCCGATCTATTGGAGAACCAGAGATGAATTACTTCTTAACTCATGGAGAACTACTAGAGTTGGTGGAGTGCATCAAACATTTCCACAAGTACTTCGATGGGCTACTTTTCCGAGTTCGATCGGTGGATTGAGAGATTGCAAATGTTATGACTTCACTGTTGAGCACCGAAAGGCAAGTAAGCATGCACATAAATGCCGATGCCATGTCCCGTTGACCATGTAGCTTGGAATTTAAACACTGCTCAGAAGCCGAGGCCAAAGAAGACATAATTGACACCAGCGGAAGAGTGGCCGGCAGGACAACTAGGGAAATGTCAGTCGTGCTGTACAATCCACAGCGGAAGAAAGGTTTATTTCCGAAACTACAGTACAACCTATCAGAATTAGGTGGAGGGCTGTGTGAAGAATGTAGAAGCTTCGACGTCAAGAAACGTAAAATGCAATGTTTGAAAACTTTCGACAAGAACCTTCTAGAGTTGTCATGAGTGCGAGTGCAGGTATATAAGAGCTGAACATGAAGTTCAGCTGCGAAGTTTAGTTTTAAATCAGAGTACAGAGATCAATTGCGTTAGCAAGTATTTTTAATTTTTGTTATTACCTAATTATCTAAACAAATATTGTTACGTGTTTCTTGGGCAATAAAGTTATTGGTACTGTAATATGAGCGTTTATTAAGCAATGCGATGAAACGAACTTGAACGATTTGGGAATTCAGCGATTAATTCAAGGAAAATCGTAACGTACCTTCACAAAAAAAAAATCGCTTCAACGATTTTGCTTTTGTTTTTAATTTTTTTCGGAAGTGGCAACCGCGCTCCGCGTCTACTACCCTGTACAAGCAATTGATGTAAATTTAGATTTGTTTATCACCCTGTAAATCTATTACATTTCGTTGTGCCAGTTTTTCAAACAATAGCTTTTTCTCGTTCTAACGCATGTAATCGTCGATAGGTGTCAAAAATGAAAACGTATTTAAACTGTGATTTTGAAACGTCGCTCGCGCTAAATTGCTTTCATTTCGTGCCAAATTTTGTGTATCAAATTAATGTGAATCTTTTGTTTGATATTTAATTTTGTTCACTACATACACAAAAGTCAAATGGAGCATGTAAATATAAAGACTCTACAAGTGGATAATTTTAACTGGGACGACATTGAAGTTGGAAATCATGTGCTTGATCATTCGCAAAATTTCTTCGGTGAGCATAGTTCTGTGAGAACAAAACAATTGTTTGATGACAAAATTCTTTACTTTTGTTTGATTCCACCCTTTTTTCAATGCTGTAATGACAGGAAAAAAACATATAAAACACGAACGTCTGGACGAATCGGAAGGTAATATGGACTTGCTCAAAGAAATCGGTAAGTTGTTTAATATAAAGTTGTAATAAGTCATACAATTGTGGTTGTTGCAGATGCCTTTACTTTAGACGATACCTTGAGTGTAATTGAGGATAAGGAGAACTTAAACGTAGTAAGCACTCCGAGATCAACCATTAAAACTCCTTTGAAGGAAATACAATTAACAACATCGGTCGAAGACAAAAAACCCGATGTACAAAAACATAAAATTGAACCAGGAATAAATCCAATTGTAAATGAAGAATGCGGTGAGGTAAAAGAAGCTGTTCATATAAATGAATCGCCAAAAAAATCATCAAACATAACGAATCCCGCAAACCCTATAACTCTTTCCGAATCACTGATTGCCCGCAACAGAGCACGTATCAACCCAGGAGGAAGCAGAAAAATAACTTCTTCGCAAACTTCCTTAAATGACATGGGGTCTATGGTGTCAAAACCAGCTGTATTTTCTGAATCTTTAATTATGCGGAACAAAGCACGAATTAACCCAGGGGCAAAAAAGGAAATGAGTACGCCCATGATGACAGATGGTAGTAGCTGCTCACAGGCCGGCGTAGTCGCCAAACAGGCGTCGGCGTCGGTTCCTCACGCTTATCAGTGCAACGAAGTCTATAAACGTCGAAAAGAAGAGATGTTGCGCACGCGTTTAGAAGAGGAACGAAAAAGGCGTGAATTTCATAGCAGACCAGTACCTAATTTTAGGGCATGTCACAAATCTCTGGAGCAGAAAAAAGTTGTACATGCTGTGACAGTGCCTGTAACGCCTGTCGTTCTCAAAAAGTCTATTGAAGCTGAAGAAAAACGAAAGAAAAAAGTATGTTATATCAAGTAATCGTTAAATGTAAACATAATATTGCAGTTTATATTTTACTTAGCTGGAAGAATTAAAACCATTACACCAACCTAAATTCGAACCGCGGCCAACAACAGTACTGCATGAGGAACCTTTTGTACCCAAGAAGGCGCAAAATGTGTTGGTTGCATGTCCTTTTAATCTTCGTTCAGAGAAGCGGTTACAAGAACGTAAACAATATGATGCGGCAATACTGCGGTCTATGGAGGAGAAGCAAAAACAGGTAGAAATTGTAAGCAAAGCAAACGATACTATTGAAAAAAGTATGAATATTCTTCTTAAATGTTTAGAATTCGTTGTGTTGGTAAAATGTCCCCAGTGAATGTAGACGTTTTAAAGTGTCGTTTGCATTGCATGTATTTTGATGATTTAAAACCGACGCACAAATTCTAATTACTGCAATGTGGCATCAACGCTTATGTCAAAACTTTTTCTTCCATTTTGTTGTACATTCTTGTTACTCAACTGTCATTTTCACTCAAGCAAAAGCTGCATTCATTCTCAATTTACGTTCGAGCTAGTCGCGATTTTAGTTTTTTCTTTGTGTTGTGCTTTATTTACTTCGGTTTTTGTGGCGATATAAATTGTAAGAATTATGTACAATTTACGGAAATCTGCTATATTTCATGTAAATCGATTGGCTATAGTGTTCTCATAACCACAAAGAGCAAAATTCCGACATTTCAGAATGAACAAAAACCGGAAAATTCCAATAGGTGGCGAATGAGTATTTTCGTACGCAATCACTCTTAGCGCCCGCACGATGGAGCTGCCGTCCTGACTGCAAAGAATTTAAAATTTTTGTTAAATCTGTTGCTTTATACTATTTAAATTTGCTCATTTATTTTAAAATATAAATTTTTTGAATATATTCTAACTTTCAAACCTGCTATCCAGCGCCATATTTCAAGGGTTCAGTAAGAAAATTTTTACCGATTAGGTTATTTCAATCTGGTAGCCCTCATTGCGAACACCGTACATGGGGAATGACGAGGGTGAAAATATGTGATAAATGGAAAGCAGAAACGTAATTCAAGCAATTCGACTTTTGTTCATATTCGAGCGTATTTTCATTCCATATTCAAGTACGAGGCAAATATTGCAAAATAACGCAAATCTTTTCGTGATATCTAATTCAATATTTCCGTAATTTTTACATAATTGTTACGGTTTCAATATCAAACAATCGTAAAAAAAAGAAAGTTGATCTTGGACAATTTTTTGGTAAATGTGATTAACTGCTCGAAGTCAAAGAAATCGTGTAACCTACTTCGTAGCTAGCGAACTGCAGGCGTATCTCCGTTCCATCGAGTGCACCGCCTACGTATATACCTTCTATAACATCTTAAACATATCACACTGAGGTTTTTGTAATCGCTGCTAACCACACATTGAGGCGCAAAGTGTAAACCTGTCATCATGGTGGATCGCCTAGTTAACTCGGAGGCCAACTCCAGGCGTATAGCTATGGTAGAAAGCTGCTTTGGTAGCTCAGGCGTGCCTTTGGCAATTCCTGGACGGGTGCTAGTTGGCGAAGGAGTTCTCACTAAAATGTGCCGCAAGCGTCCAAAGTCCAGACAATTCTTCCTCTTCAATGATATCTTAGTGTATGGTAATATTGTTATTGGGAAGAAGAAATATAATAAGCAGCATATTATGCCATTGGAAGAAGTGTCACTTGAATCATTAGAAGATAATGGTCAATACCGAAATGGCTGGCTCATACGTACCACAACAAAATCTTTTGTTGTTTTTGCCGCTACCAGCACTGAAAAGCAGGAATGGATGGCACACATCAACAAGTGTGTGGAAGATTTGTTGCGCAAGAGTGGCAAGAAGCCCGTTGAAAATCACGCTGCCGTATGGGTGCCTGACGCTGAGGCCACCCACTGTATGCATTGCAAGAAAACTCAATTCACAATGATCGTACGTCGTCATCATTGTCGTAATTGCGGTGCAGTCGTTTGCGGGCCTTGTTCGTCGAAGAAATTCCTATTACCTCAACAGAGCTCTAAGCCGGTGCGTGTGTGTACCGCTTGCTATGAACGGCTGTCTAAAGTCGTCAAAATAGAATCGTCCAAAACGGCTCTTGGAACTACTGCTGGAAACCAAGGGACACCTGCAGCGTCCATCGATGGTAATGGCGCTGGTGCAGTAGCGAAATTAGCTGATAGTTCTGGGGATGATGATTCCGACGAGGAAGGCGCTGGCAATGTTAGCGAAATGCACGATGAACCACGTTTCTACGGTGATACAACTTTGTCGGCTGATGAATCTACAGCATCATCAGCGGCGCTCAATTCCAGCCACACACCCAGTGTTAACAACTGATGCGTGCAGTCAACTGCGTTGGTGGGGGGTTTATTAGAAGAAAGCGGTGACGGGCATGGGGACAAATGCCGTCACAATGTCAGATGTAGCGGTGGGTGTGACGATATAAAGCAAAGCAAGCAAACAAAAATTCATAAAATAAAACAGAAACAACAAAATGAAACAACTGAAACAAACCAGCCAGAACAGCAAGAGGATGGACGTAATAAAAAGGTGTGGCACTTCGTCTGGCAACGAAAAGGATTAACAAAAATATTCTTCCCTGGAAATGGTGAGATAAAACATGAATATTTTTCTTTAAATTCCAATAGCAGTAACGAACATTTCCATATTCATTCATACATACCTTCTCACTATTAAGATTAATTTATTTTGTACATCTGTCTTGCTGCAGTCGTCGTCGTCTGCTTGTCGCAGTAAAACAATTTTCAATTTGCATAATTCATTTGCACACCACTGCTAGTGGCTGCGATTTAAGCATTGTAATTGTAGCTGGCATCATCAAATCTGCTAGAGACTTGAATAATCGCACATTACTGCTTAATACGTATCGACCTAAGCGGGGCGTAGTAGTACCACTACAAGAATAACAACGTTCAAAAGTATTGAGTTAATCTTATCTGTACATGTTTATTAGCAAACAAGTTGCTTTATTGGGTTCTCAGAAGAATTGCCTGTACTTGCGTCTA
>NW_023458556.1:29985081-30010195 GCF_013731165.1 Rhagoletis pomonella
ATACATATGTAACTATCTGATGTGACGTGCGTGGTTTGCACTCTTTTCATTATTAGTTTTTTTTTGTACCTACTACTGCCGTGCCCCACTGTTCTGTTGAGCTTTGCTGCCAGACGTACGACGTTGGGGATTTGATTTGATTTATACATACAAACATAATTACATATATTCACATACAAAGGCACAGTTCATGGGTCTGGGCTGGTCTATTATAAAAATAGCAGACTTGTGTTGTGCTACAACAACGGTGCTCGCCCGAGCAGACGCTTTTGTCGTTGCTTCTTTTAGTTTTTCAAACTCCTCCGTTTATTTTTTGTGATTACATTTACATATTTCTAGTTATTTGCAGCACCTACCTATAGAAATGTACTCTGCCATAATTTCACTTGTTCTGCCTTGTTGACTTCAAGCGTCACCGATGTGATGTACTGCTTGTTTGCCCCTTCTCCTTGCCTTTTGGCTGACTGTTTGTTTGCCGCGGTCTGGCGCTATTTGTTCTTCAGTGCTTTACTTCTTGTGCCACCCGTCTGCCTGCGATTTTTTATTGTTTTCTTTCACCGCGTGGTTACAACCATGCATTGTTGAGTGTAAATTAAAAACTTTGCATTTTTCTTTCATCTCTGCTCAACGCATTTTTTCTTTCTTGAAATGGAGCACATCCACCGTTGCATAAAAAAATTAAAGAAATTCAAAAGCTGAACTCGCTGTAATTACTTACGTTGGCGAATATCCATATTTACTTCTATTTTGAAATCCAATCTCTGCACTATCCGTTTGTTGCCTGTGTGATTGTTTGAATGACTACCAGAGGTTTTCAAAGACAAAAACGTTTTCCATAATAGATACAGTTCATATACATAGAAGCTACCACTGTTTCCATGTACATATATCTGTGCCCGTTAGTTAAAGTAGCCTAAGTCGTGATAGGCCATTTTCTCTTTAGAGCAATATTTCATCGGCTTCCTAAAGAATATTTTAACGATTAACTTGCCATAGATGTAGTTTAAGATGCCGGAATAAGAAGAAATCATTGGGTGTCAAATCAGGACTGTACAGAGGATTGAGATTGATTACATGTCATTTAAGAATTAAGCAGGCTTAGATTATTTAAATTCCTAAATTATCCTTTTTTAAAAGGATGTAATCAATGTAATATAACAGTTTCGAGCGCTTTCGTTGATCCTAGAAAATGATATTGACCCAAAAGGAAAGAACTCATTTTCTTACGTGTAATTTCTATCGGAAAACTAAAGTCTCGCGGCGGTACCTCTTACAATTGTCCTAGAGAGGTGAGATTCATGGAGGATCGTTACTATACCAAATGATAAAATTTGAGTCTTAAGCCGGTCGCATTGCGCGATTTGTTTAATTTAGACGTGGTCTAATGCTCATACATACATGCATATGTGTTTTATATGGGTCGATTATGGATGTCAACGCAACCTCAGTTGGGTTGGCGATGGGCAACGCCGCTGAAATGAAAATGTCATACCTACTCCGGTATCCTACAGATGCCATGCACATGTATGTATATTATGAATAGCAACTATAGTTAAGTTCTATTAAGTTGAAGGTAATACAATACCAGCAACTAAGACTTGAATGTAAATAAGCTGAAGAAATAGTTAAAAAAATAAATAAATTATCTAAATGAAAATTTCCGCGGTAACCACAAAAATACAGTGGCCAATGTAGCAACTCAGTTGCCAGTTGCCATCTGTAATACCATTTTAGCCACTGGCCGCCCAACTGAAGTTCGGTTGCCATCCGTAATCGATCCATTAGATTTCTTTTCAATGACTAATCGTGTTGCAATACTTTCCTTTATTTCAGGAAGAAGAAGAACGTAAAAAACGTGAAGAAGCACGCATTAAGGAGTTGCGAAAGCTCACTACATTTAAAGCACGACCAAATCCTTTCAAGTAGACTCCTACCAACAACCACAGTAATACATAGATATATAGTTATAAATATGATTTAAACGCCACATGTTAATATACATAAATATCAATTAAAATATCAAAACACAAATAAAAAATATAAACAATATCTATAAATACCGCGAAATATCGATGCATACTTAAATAACACTTTGAACAATAAGAAATGTATAATTTTTATATCGAAATGTACGAACGTTTTTATTGTCACTTATTACTATGCTTATTATTATTGCTATTATTTTAAATTTGTAAGTTTTTGGAATATTCATATTTAACAACAAAATGAATAACATGTTATCGCAATAAATAACACAATTTTATAAATTATACTAAAAAATCTTGAAGCTCCCGCATAAAATCACCACAATAAAAAGAAAGTCTATACCACAATAGAAATATAATAGCTATACGATTCAATTATTTACATTTGTGTTAACACACTTAATGGTCACATTTTGTAAACAAAAAATATTCGTATGATAAAATACTGAGAGCCATGCCGGAGTTCATGTATTGTATTGTATATTACCCCAATAACTAATCCATGATGACAGTGTATTATAAACTATCGGCTTGGAATTTTTTTATTGATTTAATGCGAAAAAACTATATATTTGATTGTAGCTATAAGTGATTTTATTTTTTCTTTAAATTTTTGTTACTTCCTTTTTTTCTGGTATTATCAAAGCTGTGCATATTTTGCAAATTCCTTCGCTAACTATTGACAATGCGCAAGTTTATTTTCAAAAAACTTCTTTTTGTGAGAAAATCAAGTTTAAAATCGCATAATCTACTTTTTAAGTTTATTTCCATTTATCCAAATTACTTTTTCTCTAGACTAGAAAATTAAATATATAAATTCGTAATAAAAACACTAATTGAATATACAAATCTAAATAATAAATAAAGATTATTTTTACACAAAATTGCAGTGTTTTATTTCGAATTTTCTAAAAGGTAATTAGTTTTCCTATAGACAAAAAAACCCGGCACTCAGAAATGCACAGCAAGTATCCGCACCATATTCATAATTCATAGACCGAAAAACACCAGGCACCCAGAAATGCTCAGCAAGTATCAGCACCAGAATTTTTCCTCCTGCTACTTTTGGCGGAAGCGATTTGTCGAAGCATACTTTTAGGGGCATATCAAGGCAGGAAGTGCAAAGCTGAGGCGCAACCACAAAAACCCTTCCACTCATTAAGGAATCAAATACTACACAACGAACATGCTAAAAAATAGTCCAATTGATATACCAATAAAATTACTTTATTTCGGTCATTTAGCCATCGCCTACAGACTTAATTTTTCACAAAACTCTTTATTTCGAATTCTGTGCCAATGCTTTAGAAGTTACCATCTCCACCCCATGAAGTCTTGACGGCATCGTCATTCCAGTCTTCAGTTCCAGCAGGAGTCTCAGCGGCAACTTCGTCAGCCCAGTTGGTAGCTTCCTCAACTGGATGTTCAACAACCTCTTCAACCTTGGGAGGTGGCAACAACTCCTTGGCAGCGGCTTCTTCCTTCTCAGCTTCCTCAGGATCGCGGTAGAAGTACAAATCGACCACAACTGGCCACTCAGTGACACGCGAGATTGTTCCGCGCAGACGGAGTACTTCACGTGCCAACAGCCACCACATCAAACCGATGGAGTGAGGTGCCTTGTTGTTACATGGAATAGCAATATCAATATAACGCAGAGGCGAATCGGTGTTGCAGAATGCGATGACGGGGATGTTCACATATGAAGCTTCCATGATGGGCTGATGATCGGTGTTTGGGTCAGTAACCACCAACAGACGAGGTTCACGGAAAGCCGGTTGAATTTGATTGGTAAATGCACCAGGAGTGAAACGGCCAGCAATTGGTGTTGTATCGGTGTACTTAGCGAACTTCAGTACAGCACGCTGACCAATGGGACGCGACGAAATGACGAAGACCTGAAATAACGTCATTTATTAGAAATTTACATTTCCTATAAATTAGAACGATTCTCTAATAAATTTGTTTAGTGTGCCATCAGCGGTTAGGTTGGCTTCATTGAATTTCAGACCCGAAAGATTAGATAAAAATCATCATGTGCACACTGTACAAACATATTTAGCCTGTTCACGTGCTCCACAATTTGCAAGTTTTAAGGTATTTACTTAGAAAGCTGTTTTCACCTGAAATAATCCTTATGCGACGTGGCCAACAGCTTTCCCGTAAAACCTGCGAATTCTGCAATCCGGGAACATGCTAACGTATATATAACGGTATAGTTTTTATTTACCACTTACATCTTGTGGGTACTCGATGGCGGCAATGGCGCGGGCAGCCAACATCAGCTTTTCCCAGGTCTTGCCCAGATTGATGATGTTGATACCATCAGCGCGGCGCTTGTAAACGTACTGTTCCATTTGGAAGTTGACGTTTTCCGAACCCAAATGGGTGGTGGCCACCAACATCTTGGTGATATCATCCTCTTTAAGGGACAGAATATCTAAGCCTCCCGACATTTTAACGTATTAAGAGTTACGGAACCTGTAGGGCGGAAAAAAGTAAGTTAAAAATTAGTGGTGTATTATCCATAACCTCAAAGATTAACTATACACGTGTCGGAATGTAGTCAGCAAAAATTAACAAATTATGCATAAATGGCTCTTAGGAAAACATATGTACATTAAATTAACTTATAGATTTTATATTGCACTAACTTTTTCCTTAAGATTTCACATTTTTGTATGTAAAACTGCTTTTTTTCTGGAGAAAAATGAACTTACGTTGTGGATGCCACTGGGAGCGTTGACAAAATGGCAGATTGACACTTTGCTTTCGAAGTGCTGTGCCGGATTCGAAATTCTTCTTTATTGTAATAGATTTTCGAAATTGCTTTGACATTTGTGTGTTGCCACACTGCATTAATTCCTTTACGTAAAGATGAAGTCATTACAGGACATAACCGGAATTAAATATACCACCCTTTTAATATTTGAAAGCAATTAGTTTAAGTTATTCTGGTATTATTAAACAAAAAAATGTATTAGGGTTGTTACGTGGGTATTGATGTGTTAGCTCTATTGTATAAATAGAGAGAAAGAGCAAATAAAAGTTAATTTTCGTAAAAAGTTTTAGATTTATTAGGCAAGCATGTGAGTTCTTTAACGATCTTTGTATGCATATTCAAGTGCTAAACACTTTTTTGTAAAAAGGCTTCAGATATGTATGCGGGTGAGAAGAATGAAGAAAAATATTTGTGAGATTTTTTAATAAAAATTATTTGCTAAATAAAATATTAATTTCCACCACCAATTTTGGCGCACAAATTTGATTTTGCTTTAAAATCTTTACGGTTGTAATGAAAATCAAAAAATTTACGCTGAGGGTAACGCATTCATCAATATTTTCCATCCGATTATTTTATATAGAAAATTGAGAATGAAAAAGAAATTGTTCATAGCTGTTGTGTGTTACATCTCTAACCACTTGGCTACAAAAGGAAAATATACGTGGAACTGCTTAGTACCAAGTTTTATGTAAGAAAATTGAAATCGAATAAAAGAAAATTCTAAATTCGATAAATATTTCATAAAAATTTTGACAGTTAAGAGAGCTTCGTGGTTTAAGCAATACCCAAAAAATATACCCGTTTTTATTTTGAAATAAAAAAACTGTCCATATATTTTATATATATTTTTTGGTGCAAATGGTAGAATTCTTGAAAATCAATATTTTCGATCAGAAAACTCTTTCTCTTCCGAAAACTTCCAATAAAATGTCGCATTTTTGGCAAAATGTGCCACCTTGCAACACAGCTGATTACTTTTGTATGAAAGCTTTCTTGCGACAAAATTTCGACATTGCCATAATATTTTATGTGGCATTCATTGCAAAGTCAAAGTCGCGAAACGCATATTTTTTATTGTCTTGACATACTTCAAGAAAAATATATCAGTTAAAGCTGCTTCGAAATTTAATTGTAAAAACTTTTTTTTTTTAATTTTACATTTGCAATTCGGAGTTGCGACAATAAAAAAAAATAAATTGTTCACAACTGTTGTTGTTTGAGATTGAAAATGAGAATGTCTTTGAGAGTTTGTGTTTTGGATTTTTAAATTATATTGCCATTTCGCCAAAAATGCCACTTCGCGACGTTTTATGAATCGCGCTATTGATTTCCAAGAATTCTATACCGTTTCTACGAAAACTGGGGCTTTCCCCGGATAAAATATAGTGAAAACTTTGAGCGCTTTGAGCGAGCCCTAAATATTTTTTGATTGCAAAATAAAAAAAATAGGAGTATAATTTTTTTTCGTCATAGAACAGGCGGTGAGAACATAAAACTTTCGACTTTCGACGAACTTAAAATGATTCCTAGAAATAATTTTATTTCACTTACCTCTTTATCGATCAATAATGTATGTAAATTAAAATTTGCAGCCTTTGATATTTCTTTTTTTTCTGTATACATTTATTGCATTGTTACTGACGCTCCAGTGTCTACCACAACAATTTAGATTTTTATGATTTTTTTTTAAATATATTTTTTACATCGTTAAATACTTTTTTTTTTGTTAAGTTTAAAAGTTGTTTTTATTCATGTTAATTTTCATTTAATTTGTAAGCGCATCCGCTTGTGATTTTTTTATAATGTTTATGCCTTGTAGCATTTCTTTTTTTTATTTATTTATGAGTGTTTTTATATGCGTTCATATTTGGCAAAATGTTTTGAGTGTGTGCTTTGAAAATGCACGAATTCTGCTTTTCTCCATGCACTTCTGGAAATCGTCAGCATTCTACTACAATTCGAACACCAATTGTAATAAAATGCTTTTTTCACAGTTTCAATTTTTAAATACAGGGTGAGTTGTTTTATGATTTACACATTTTTAGAATTGGTTCTATTTTTTTATTTTATTTTATTATATAGGTGTGTTACTCACCAATTTCTTCTTTCGGTTTTAATATAGTTTTTATTTTATTTTTTATTTTGTGGTATTCAATCTTCTATTTGGCATCCTTAGAGTTAAGCTTAGGGCTTAGTGTCTTACATCTTTTTATGTTGTTGTTGCTGTTCACTTTAAATTACTAACTACTTATACAATGTAATGTTAACTTGTTTTGCTTTCTTTAATTTGTCCATAATGTTCAATGAGAACTCCAATTATACACAATACTCATTTAAAATGCTTTAACATTTCCCCAAAATATATCTATATACATACATATATAAGTACAAATAAATATGTACATATTTATGTATTTTTAATAACTAACACGCAATAACTTGACAATATAATATGTATGTATATGTAAAATTTCCAAAAAAAAATTTTTTTAATACGAAAGAAATAGGCAACATCTATGCAAAAATCGTTGCAAACTTAATAAAATTTTCGCTCGTATTTCTCGTCTCGGTTGCTCCACTACTCTTGCACGTGTTTTGTGTCCGACAAAAAAACTTTGCCGTTAATTTTTTTATACATACGCCCTTAACAAGTTTTGAACTTAAAGCGGTGCATTACAAATACCTTTTTTAAAATAATTTTCTTTATTTTGCATTTTTATTTGGTAAATTTTCTTTATTATTATTTGGGCTTGGACAAAATTTCTGAGTTCTCGTTGGTCTGGCGTGTTTTAATAATAATAATAATAATAGATTGGCGCTTACACACATGTTAGTGTTTGGCCGAGCTTCTCCTCCAATTTGTGGTGCGCGCCTTGATGTTGTCACACAAAGTGGAGGGACCTACAGTTTTACGCCGACTCCGAACGGCGATTGTATTTTTATGAGAAGCTATTTTTCATGGCACAAATACACTCGGAGGTTTGCCATTGCCTGCCGAGGGGCGACCGCTGTTGAGAAAAAACCTTTTTTCAAAATTGTTTTGCGATGTTGCTTTGACCAGGGCTTGAACCCAGGCGCTGCGGAGTGGAAGTGCGCACTGCTTACCACTAAACCACAGCGGCCGCGTGTTTTGGTTTACTCATATTATACATATTTAAAAACATATATCGCGCCCTAACCGCCAAAACGCTGTAAGCGAAATTTTTTTCTTTTAATTCTCTTTTGATGCAAATAGCCTGGAAATGTTGGATATATTGCCACGTCCAACATACTCTTAACAAAAGCCGAATACAGTACCCCAAAGAACTGTAATAAAAATCATCTAAAGGCCAACTTACACGATTGGTGCATTCGTACAGAATTTTACATTTTTACAATAGCTTTGATAGAATACTTTTCGTATAAAATATTGTAGAAATGTCAAACAGCAAAATTACTCTCTAGGGTGAGAGTAAAAAGAGAGTATCTACCAAAAACGTTGATTTCTTTAAAATAAAAAAAGAACGATAAAATTGAAGGCAATAAATTAAAAGTTGATTGCACGCCAGGAATATTACCCCACGTCTCCACCTACTACTAAATGTGTCTTAACATCTGTCAAATTTCTGTTCTCCAAAAATTGCTCTCATTTACAGAATTTCGGAGTATGGCAACAATTTTCCTGTAACTTCCTGCAAGTTCGTGAAAAAACCTGTTAGTTAATGAAGTACTAATTACACGGTTCGAAAAATTTTGACACGGTTTTTGGCGATATTTGAGGTTATATTAGCTCTGATCCAGTACTCCATGAACTTACAGGGTTTTACACGAAATTGCAGGAAGTTACAGGAAAAATGATCCCGTACTCCAAAATCTTATAAATGAGAGCGATTTTTGGAGAGTTGTGTAGAGAATGAAGTTACAAGATTTTACCCGACCTTTTTCTTCTTGTAAAATCATGAAAAGTGTCAAGCGATCCCTGGTTGAAAATAAATTTTAAAAATGATACCTTAAATAGAAATGAGCAAAAAAATTTGTTGTTTTCATACAAAAGTTTGTCTGCTTAACACCGAAATCTTTTTATTGAGCTACAACACCACTCAGTGACAAGCCCAAAATTTGCAAATCTGTACAGATGCACCGAAATCGTGCGATTTAGCTTCAAGCCATCGGGATTGAATACAAATGCGGTAGGTGCATTGAGGGTTGTGTAAATATTTAAACATTACCGCCAATTGCCATAACTGCATATATGTATATACTTTTTATAATATTATCGCACTTTGACTATGGCAAATATTTCAAAAGAATTTCCAGGCATTTTAGGGCTAAATAAAAGTAAAAATGGTGAAACCGCACAATTTAAGAATCAAATAATATACTTTTATATGTTTTATGTTGTTGTTGTTGTTGTATATAATGTTGTTTTGGCTGTACGTATGTATGTTTATAATTTAAATATATGTATGTAAATAGTTACTCCTCCAAAAATTTAATTATAATTCAATTTAACTACATATAAATATATTTTCTACATGTCTGTATTTTGCATTAAATTTCACTTTAATTTCTCTTCAATATTATAACTTTTCCATTTTTAATTACCTTCATAATCGTATATGTACATATGTATGTATGTAAATGTTATGTTATATGTTAACACAAATTTTCATTCAGTTGATTTGCAATTACTTTCTTTATGCAGCAAACTTTTAATTATTTTCCATACAATGTTTATGCTTGTTGCTTAGTTTTCGACTTTTCTTAATTTATCTGTTTTTTGGCACAAAAAATTGGTAAAATTTATTTTCTTTTTTATATAAATTTGTTTCGCTCTTTATTTAAAAATATACACATTATTACAGAAAAAATATTTTTTACATTTATTTGCTAAATTAATTTATTAAGCACAACGTTTTCTTTGTAAAACACAAATAAAAACATTTTTGTTTTTACAAATTTCAGCTGCACACTAAATATAAATATGCACAAAATTAATTACATGTCGTTTATTTACTAAAAGACTGTCATAGAACGCGAAAACCCCGATTTTTCAGGAAACGCTTTTTCAAGTTTTCAATTGACACTCACCATAAGATTTTAGCCTGTAATTTCTACAAAATACCATGTAATGCAACATAAGCAATAATTCTACATAATTATTTCAAAAATGCCGTTTTTTGAGTTATGATATTCTTTTAGTAAATGCGCGATATGTATGTAGTTTTGTTTCAGAGTTGAAATTTTCAGCCAAAATCATAGAGTTTTCTTAACAAACGTGACAACTACAGAAAAAACGGGGAATGTAAAGTGAAAAAAGGAAACAAAATATATACATATGTACACCTCGCCATAGAAAATGTTTTTTTGTTTTTTTTTTTTTTTGAAATTAATTAAAAATTAATCGGAACCATAGCAGAAAATCTACTAATTCGAATGCTCGCTATGAATATGAAAAAAAAAATTGCTATCACTCAATCCGAGTGATCTCAAAGCATTAGTTGTGTTCCACAACTTTTCTGGGTTAAAACTTGTAAAACTCTCAAAAGGCAACAGAAACCAGAGAACCGAGTACGGAAACGCTTTCTGGCAAATTCCTGTAAATCCTTGCAACCTCTTGCGAGTTAGGGAACGCAACTATTGTTTGTTGCTAGTATCGAGTGTAACGGTTCCAAATTTTGAAATCAGCTGGCGCAAGCGAAGCAATAAAATATTAAGTAAATTTGTATTACTTTCTCTTTTTTTGTAAGTACACATAATACACCAAAATATCAGTTAGAAGTTCGATTCTATTTAGATTTTTTTTTAGCACATAGTGCTGTTCTAGTAAGAAAGTTATATTCATCAAACTATTGTTAAGAAGCATTTCTAGGATTTTTTTAAATTGTTTTTTGAAATTTAAAATTTCCACTTAGTTTCAACCTAATATAGAAAATACTAATCTTCACTTGTCCTCTGGAAATTTTTAGGTGAAATGTGTATCTATTTACATAGGGAGATACTCCAAGCAAAATTAATATTAATGCGTCGCTATTTTTACCTTCCTTTTATTAACTCGGGATGTAACTATGTAATATTGATGCGCCTAAAAGATGCAGCGATTTCTATTCTCAATTTACACACCTGATGACAGTACGAATGGCAATTATAATAGGAAGGTTTTAGTTTTTTAAACTATAATTTTATTTTCTTATTTATATATGATGTAGATTTTCCAGTTAAGTCTCATTTAATTCTAACATTTTATTTTTTTAATAAACTTGCTAAGTTAAAGTATCCATTTAGTTTCCAAGCTTATACATACATACATATATTTTTCTGTTAAGGTTGTATTTATTAATGGTGCACTCACTGCGAAAAAAACATTCTGTATGGCCACAAAGCAAAAATATCATTTAAATTTTAGTTAATTTTCTTGAAAAGCAATTTTTGCAGGGAAGTACATTTTTACTGCTAAATTACGAAAAAAAAATCTTCTTTTAGTTGTTTTCATTTTTATTAAATTAAGCAAAAAATTAAGCTACAAACTATGAAAATCGCTGACTCTTCAAGTCCATCTCAAGCTCAAATTCGGAGGAATTTTATTGAATTTTCAGATTTATTAAATTTTTCCCTACTTGACCTTCAAATGACCTCGAACCTGACATGATGGAGGCTAACACACCTCGGATTCGCATTAAGCCCGTCGAATAACATAGGGATATGCAGCTAAGGTTCAATATGCGGAAACTTCTTTTTTTGAAAACCTGTGTAATCAAAGAAAATAATTAATTACCTTATTGAACAGACCCTATGTTCAATAGATCGAAATCTAAGCACAAAGATCAACTAAGTTTTCGTTGAAATTGAAAAAAAGTTGTCAAAGTTGCATGCAAAATTTATCAAATTGCCAAATATCTAATCCCCGACTTATATTTCGACAAAAAAATCCTTTAAATTTAATTGGATTTACGTTTGGGTCAAACCAATTTGTGTTTGGATTCATTTCATTTGCGTTAGTTTAACACTAGGCGAGTTGGTTTAACTGATTTTCGCTTAGGCAAAATAAATGTAGAATTTGCCAAACGTATTCACAGCTTACTCGCAGCGACTTTTTCTTTTTATAATTTTAACATTGAGTAGAGCGGCAAATAACAAGTTTTCGGCTATTTTTCTTTTGTTTATTTAATATTTGTTTTTATGAAAGTATAGCTCGTTATCTAACAAAACCCATATAAGATCGAGTTTCCAATTTTATATAAATATTTGGAAAATTCGACAAATATCAACAAAATTGCATCAAAGATTCAAACGTGTTTTTAATACACGGTTAAAAATTTCGGTTTTAATTTTAAACTTTTTGGACTACATATATGACCAAACTAAATTCAGTTTCAAATACTAACCTTCCAAGTTTATAAAAAAGAGAGCACATATGTTGGGTTTAGAATTTAAACAATTCGGTTTAAATGTTAAACCCAAACATTTTCATAATTAAGAATAAAAAAAAAACAATCTTAAATTTCATGCTCCGTCTGGTTGGGATTGAACCCGGACAGCCTTGGTAGCAACCAATTTTATCAAGCATCTTTGCACACTCAGCTACAGCCACGCATGTAAATGTGCTTTCATATGTTGAGTTTGAATCAACACCACAATTCGCTGTGCAAACATATTCTATTTCGGTTTAGATTTTAAACCAAAGTTTCTATATTTGAAACCTAGAAACTAGAATTAAAACAATTTGGTTTGATTTTTAAACCACGAACTTTTTGGGCTAAAATTTAAACCAGAATATATTAAAAATTGCGTAAAACTATTGACTGGTTTAAAAAGTAGACTATAAAAGTTTAAAAAAGGCAGTAGTCCCAGCGCGGTTTAAAAATTAAACCCAAATTTTTGACCGTGTAATATTAAACGCAATTTTGTTGATATTTGTCGAGTTTTATTGCAAAGTTCAAGTTTAAAGTAGTTAAGAGATTTTTTCTTTTGTTGACGATAATACGCGTTATCATGCAAAGAGTGTTCGACAATTTATTTATAGTTTTTAAATGAGCCCCAGCTGAGAAATTTATTCAAAATTTGATGAAACTTTGTCGAATTTTCTCCAATTTTGTTTATGTTTTCGCCACTGTACATATCGTCACTAGACACGAATAAAGGCGAGAGCTCGAAAGTTGACCGCGCAAAAAGACGCATAAAAAAGTTTTTTTACGCGTCTTTTTTCGTTAATGCGTCCTTTATTCGTGTTTAGTGACGATATACTTATACATTGGCGTGGGCCGAAAATCCGCCCAAGTCCATCAAAGTTCAAGTGCTAAAAAAAAATTCTTAGCTTACTTCGATTCTCCTAAAAAGGTCCATATACCAAATTAAGTAGGACTAATACTTTCGAAGATAATTACAATTTTAGTAAAAAAAAATTGTTAATAAATGTAATTATTAAATTTTATTTTTTGAGCACATTTAACTTAGATGGACTTGGGCCAGCCTAAGATATCGACCAAAAATTGTCATCTTTCACACGGAGTGTTTTTAGAGCATAATGAACCATATTTTTGCTTTTACCAATCAAAATTCTAAAAAAGCGGATTTTCGACCCACGCTATTATACATATATACGCAAATAAGGCATTTATGATGTAAATGTTTAAATCAGCCGAGGAAAAATTCGATCCAAGACTAAAAAAATTATACAACCTAAAATTTCAGTCCTTAACGAATCTAGTGGAATTTCCGCAACAGTTTTTTTGATACTACCAAATCAATAAAAAAGTGTGAGTGCACATGCTTTTATTTAATTTTTTTTAGCATGTAGATTAGCAGCCCTATTAAAGTGAATTCATAATACACAAAAGTCAAATTCTTGACACCTTCTCATACATATATAGATACAATTTTTATTACTTTGCTTTGACAAGGCAGTTAATTTATAGAAAATGTCTCATATGTTTAGCTATTTTACCTTAACAAGAAGGTAGTGTAAAGATTTTTTTTTGCTTCGGGCTGTGGGTTAATTAATTTAGTTAACAATCTTATACTAATTTTAAACAGCATTTTCGAAATAAAAAATAAGCGAGAAAAACGCTCTACAAAGCCGAGGAGCAAATCAACTTTAGGCAACTACGAAGAAACGGGGCTGTTGGCGCGAAAGTGTTTAGCGTGAGTAATAATAAATATCATGCATGTAGTATGTCTTTACTATTAGTAAATACAAATACACAAATAAATAGCGATTCTACTAGTGAGCATAATTTGTGCATTCTTAACATACTCTCGATAAAAAAATGTAGGTAGCACTTTTCTTCTAAATAGTTTTTCAATCTTTTAACTCGGATAGTCAATAACAGGTTAAAAACAATAGCACTTAATAATGACAATTTTTTTTAAATTTTATTAATACAAACTATTATAAACTTTTAACTTGTTTTTAGCTTCATTAGGTACTTCGAGTACAAAAAACCGAGTTACAGCCGTGCGAAAATTGTATTGTAACATTTCATACATGAAGCTTAGAATGCAGCTCTCAAGAAAAATCACAATAAATATTATTCATTATTATTTTTTTTAATTAGTTGTTTGAAAAAGTACTCGCCCGTGGGCAGAGATTTGTTGTGGTTTCAATAGTACAATACCTTTTGTATGGATATGCGCAGAGTAAAAGCTTTCTCTCTAGCCATACAAAATTGGCATTAGATAGGGGATGGGCATCAGTTTAGCCCGCGACCAGGCCGGTGAGCAAAGCTCTTTTGAGCCTTGCCTTTTTTGAGTCTTGCCCGTGAGCAAAGCTCTCTTGAGCTTTCTATACATCTTGTATAGGCGCGTGAAGAATAAAAGCTCTCCCTGCCCATCGCTGGATTAAAGTTTTAAAGGCGTACAGAGCTTTTTGATAACTAGATAGATTTACACAACATGGACGCGCCAGGAATAAATGGTTTCTCTGATGACCATCACTAATGTACATGTATACATACATCTATATCTATATATATAAAATTCAAATTATGTATGTACCTATAGACACACTTGGCTCCTAAACGAATAAGCCGATCGTAACCAAATTTTACACACGCACTGGATATCTTCCAGGGATGGTCACAGGGTAAAAAATATTTTGATATATAAAGGGGGCGTGGCACCTCCCATACAAATGGAATTTTTCATTGTCCTTATCTCTGGAAGTATTTATGTTAGACCACTGAAATTTGGTGAGGGGTTATATGAGATCGATCCCTACCACCTCCAAAAAAACTGGGGATAACGAAAAAGGGGGCGTGGCACCTCCCATACGAATGAAATTTTTCACAGTCCATATCTCTGGAAGTATTTAGGTTAGACATCTGAAATTTGGTGAGGGGTTATATGAGATCGATCCCTACCACCTCCAAAAAAACTGGGGATAACGAAAAAGGGGGCGTGGCACCTTCCATACGAATGAAATTTTTCACAGTCCATATCTCTGGAAGTATTTAGGTTAGACATCTGAAATTTGGTGAGGGGTTATATGAGAGCGATCCCTACCACCTCCAAAAAAACTGGGGATAACGAAAAAGGGGGCGTGGCACCTTCCATACGAATGAAATTTTTCACAGTCCATATCTCTGGAAGTATTTAGGTTAGACATCTGAAATTTGGTGAGGGTTTATATGAGATCGATCCCTACCACCTCCAAAAAAACTGGGGATAACGAAAAAGGGGGCGTGGCACCTCCCATACGAATGCAATTTTTCACAGTCCATATCTCTGGAAGTATTTAGGTTAGACATCTGAAATTTGGTGAGGGGTTATATGAGATCGATCCCTACCACCTCCAAAAAAACTGGGGATAACGAAAAATGGGGCGTGGCACCAAATAATATGACAAAAAATGTCGTATATCCGATCGTTTTAAATAATACGTAAATTCACTTAAAAAAACTTTAATTTGTTTTATTTACATTGGATATTTTTAATAGAAATGTGGGGTGAAACCCACGGGTATAAGCTAGTACATATATAAAATCTACAAAAAGCTTAAAAATGCTGTCCGTGTTCCACATTTTGGACGTTACGACGTTACTATTTGATACAGTCGGCAAAAGCAAAAAAATCATTCTCTATTTTTCGGTGCGTCTCACTATCCTATTAGGATGTGCTGCCGTTTGAGCTTAGAAAGTTTTTTGGGGCTTGGAAAGCATACGATTTTTCTAACGTATTTAGTGGAATTTTTTTTTCTCTAAAATTGCTTCGCCAAGATTTTTGTAGTTCTTTGTCAATTTTGCTTTGAAGTCATGCCTTTATATCATAGATACATACATAAGTCGATTTCTCCTGTTTTGAGTCTTTTAATATGTACACGTGTACATATGTACCCTTTTTAAGTTGTTTACTTGATGCTTTTGCAATTATCAATTTTCTTCATTCAGCTTTCACTTCGGTACAAAAAAACGGTTTTGAAGTAATGTCTAACGTGAAATCATACATACATATAACTTACTTATTGTGCTTTCATTATTTTATTTTTAGCTTACGCTCATAAATTCTTATTTAACTAAACTTTTCTCGGAAATGTTTTTACACCTAATAATAGATTTGAGGCGTTTACGAGTGTAAGTGGGGCTTAGCTTAGTTATAGTTGAGCCAGTTTTGAGCTTATTTCTAATTCATTTCTTTTTTTTTTAAATTTATTTAAATGTAATTTAGTGGTTTTGCTGCATATTAGCATGGAAGTGGTACGGTAAAGCGCACACAGCTTTTAAGCTGCACTCACACATAATAGCATTTTATAAAGCTTATGGGTGGACTTATCTAGTGCGTGTGCGTATATGTAGGTGTGCGCAGCTTAAAAGTTGTGGCCGTGTGGGGCATGCTTAGCGGATGTTTAGAGTGTTGTTTTAATTATCTTTGATTTATATTGATGCATTTTCACTTTCTGTGTGCTTCTGTGTAAATGTTATCTACATACCAATGTATGTCTGTACATATGTATGTATGCATTGCACTGTTCTTTTTCTATGCACCCCGCTTAAGCCTTTTATTGTTCGCTTCTTTTTTTTTTGTCAATAAAACTATTTTGATTTAATTTATGTCTCTCTGTGTTAAGTAATTATGATTTGTTATTTTCACAATTAATTTTTAATTTAAATTTATTTCACTTAATTACTACTATTTTGTAATCATTAAGTTCGACATTCGATTTTAAATAGTTTCATTAGTTTGCAATTTTTCACTTAATATTATTCACGCACATACACACACATATAAATACTACATACAATGGTATTTTTGATGCGCTGCTGTTGCTTTTGCTATTATTTTTGTTCATTTCAATTCAGCTTATTAATTATTCAAAATTTCACATTTTATCTGTATGCTTGCTAAGATTTGAGGCCATGAGAGCAGAAGTGGCCTAACCCAAAATTTTTTTTTTTTTTTTGTACTTCCCTACTAAAAATTGTGTTAAGTGTGATAAATTTTAAAATAAAAGCCGCTTATTTCTCAATTTTAAGGCACATAGCTACATACATAACTTACCAACAAATTAAGGAATAAGCGACCTTTATTTTAAATTTTAAAATTTAAAATTTATCACTTTTGAAACTATTTTAATAGGAACAAAAAAAAAATAAAATTTGGGGCGGGCCACTTCTGCGCTCAAGGCCTCATTTAGAGTTTTTATTTTCAATGTTAACTTATCTCCCATAAAAACAGATTTCCCACAGCTGTATTGTTTTCCGCTTGCTGGGCATTCTCATTTTTCGCCAATTATCTATGCATGCAGATTAGAGTGGTCCAAAAAAATGTTTCCCGGATAGGGGGCTGGGTATTAAACTTTACTTTTCTAAGTATAAATTTTGAGGATGCTCATATTTGACTCTAGAAGTATTGTGTACATATGCATATTAATCAAACAATTGGCTAAGTAACCTAAGAGCATTTCAAATTTAAATTATCTAAAAGCAATATCACAAGCTTCAGTTGTCATGGCAACAGTAGCTTTTTATAAAAATCACCAATAACTTTGGCAGTTTCGCAGCGATCCAGTAGCGCATTTCAAGTTCATTGAGCACCCCGAATTACAAATATCAAAAGGAAAAAAAAACTAAGGGGGTGCCTTGTCTTCTAGGATGACTTTTTTCCCCATACAAAAATTTGACCACTCTAATGCAGATAGTATCTCAGTAGGTACATACATAAATACTTACACAGTAGAATTCCTACCTTATACAACATAATATTAGCATATTGTGCTCATATCCAACTGAAATCGATTACTTCCGCTTTGTGCCGATATCGGTTGGAAGGCGGCACCATCATTCATCCGTTTTGCATACTTTGCTTCATCCAAATGCAGTGTGTTCGGCGTGATGGATGCAGTGTTGCTTTATTGGCGGTGGCGATGCTGTTGATGGTACTAACAGGCGGTGGTTGATGATTGTGCTGTGGGCTTTTACAGCACAGTCTCCATTTCCGCAATTTCCGTTTTGTAGGACCTTAATGAATACGATTTATTATTAGATTTTAAGAGAAAATTGCGAATAAGTCCAAAAAAGGCGAGCAAAAGGCAAACAGCTGAATTGTATTGGTTGGTTGCTAAGGTTGTGCGTGCAGTGTTGACGGGGCTGAGACTAAGTAAATGTGACTTATGTTGTTTGTGGCTGATGAGTGACTGATATTTTTGTTGATTTACTAACTGGCTTCCGGAGGGAGTAGGTAAATGTGTTTGTGGAAAAGTAAGGCGTGCATTGTTGTTGTAGCAGCTTACCTACAGCAGAGGAGTAGTCCCTGTCAGCACAATGGTATACGAGTGTAGGTTAAGAAAAAGCACTCTTTTGTGCGTATATTCGCAAAAATTCTTTCGAAAATGTGTTGATTGATTGTCTATTTGGTTAGCCACATATGTACATAGCTATATACATATGTATGTATGTATTAGACGTCTGCATGGATCCATTCAAAACCGCAAATAAATCATTCATATTCAAATGGAATGAACGATTTTGGCTTTGAATTTTATTGATTTTTTTTTATTTGTAGCTTTGAGAACTTGAAAGTCCAGAATGACAAGGAGAATCCTTAAAACATCAGTTTCACCATAATCAGAAATCAAAGAAACTCCACAGGAGAAAAAAAAACAATAAATAACAATAGCTCTAAAAATAAAACTTCTATATAAACTCAAATATAATTTTCAATAAAATAAAACAATACATTTGAATAAAAATAACATTTAACAATTTATATATGTACTGCAAAATTCTTATTTTGAATTTTAATATATATATATTAAATTTAGTATCAATATAACATACATTTTTTACTCTTTTAATTATAATTTCTATATTAATTAATTTAATTTTTTTAAAGCTCTATTTTTTAATAAATTTTTATTTTTTTTATCTACCTATTTGGTGATTAACTACTATTATTTTTTCTTTTTTTTCTTTTAAATAAATATATCCAACAACAATTAAAATAAAAACAACAACAAAAACAAAAACTCTGTTTAACAACAAAAACAAAAACTCTGTTTAACTTGAAATTTGAATCAAATCATGCAGAGCTCTAGTATTTATGCATGCAAAGACTAGGGTGGTCTAGATTTTTTTTCTAGCCATCCCACAGAACTGAAGAATATTAAGAATAAGGAGACCCTATTGTTTACTTTGAAATTTGTTAAAATTTTATGGTGTCGGCAGAGCTTTGAAGTACCCTATGTATTTTATATAAAGTAAATTCATTATTTCGTATAATTGCATAAAATCGTTGAAAATAAATATTCCTTGATCGAATTAGAATATTTTACTTAAAGAAACAAATTGTGATGCATATTTAACATTAACATTTTACTAAATATTTTTCATAACCGATGTTTTTATCTCCTAGATATACAAATGAGTTATTTTATATTTTCGTAAAAGATTTGTTTTTGTAGATATGCATCATAATTTTATTATTTAAAAATTTTTGAGGAGAAATATTTGTATTCGATTAAATTACCTAAAAAAAAAAACGCCGAAACATGTAAACTTAATTTTGAGTCGTATATTTCGAATCTGTATTCTGTTTTTCTGGATCCGGTAATTTTCCCAACATATTTTCATTTCTATAAAAAAACTCAAATTTGAACAGAAAAAAATAAGAAATAACAGATTTTTGTAAATTATTTCATTTGCACTAAAGCTTGTTCTTTTAAAAAAATACTAAGCTACTAACGAAGAATTCGATGGATAAATGAATAAGCTGTGAATGGTCAAATGAAAATACGTAATGATTTTTTTTCAGGGACCGTAACGATTATGATCTTTATAATAAAAATCATAATTTAAGCGTTAAAATTAGGTGTCCATTTTTTCTATCAAATTTAACTGTTATTTTATGATATTTATTTTTATTTTAATACGGTCATAAAAATTATCGAAATTATTCAAAATTCAAAATAACGGTCACATGTGACGGAAAATATAAAAATCATAAAATAACGTTTAAATTTGACCGAAAAAATAAAAATTCATTTCGAACGGTTATTTTTGATCGAAAAAATAAAAACCAAAAATCACGATTTTGCGATGATCTAAAAGTCGGGATAGTTAACGGTTATTTTCGGTCTCTAATTTTTTTTTGTTCAGATTTGAGCAGAAAATAATGTTACTCGCGCGCAATATACGAGTATGTTATTTTTTTTTAATTTTCCCTGTTACAACTTTGGACTATTTTTCATTCACAATGCAAACTTAAAATAAAAATTCTTTGGAAAATGACCTGATCTAGAAAAACGGTATACACGACCGGAATGTACGACCCAAAACTAAGTTAACATATTTCGGCGTTTTAGTGTCAAAATTAAAAAAAATATTATTTTCTTTTTCCAGCAGTAAAATTCTGAAAAGTAATTTATTTTTGTATTTTTGGAACACCCTGATGTACATATTGCATGTACCTACATATGATATGGTTGCTGTCAATGATTAAACTGATGGATGGCATGCCAATAATTGAGTTGAGTAAGCAATTCTTATTCTCAAGGTCACCGTTGCTTATGAAAGTACGAACGTAGTATTGACCGTATGCGGTTTATTCATGCGATGCTTATAAAAATTTCCAAGTTCAATCATTAAGATATGGATAAAAGCTTAGTAATATGTTCCTATTAACCATGATCAAACTAATATCGCTACCTGAAGGTGAAAACGTGCCTTGTCCACTTTTTCAAAATGATGTTACTCATACACCATGTAACCCCGCATTTGATCACACTTAATGCTCGTACTGTACTTTTTTTTACATTTTTTGTATTCCAAAAATGGATACTGCGTTTTCTTCCAGAGTTCTTTTTTTCTACCTAAATTTTTTAATGCACAGAAGTAGCATAAATTTATCAGTCGTTGATACCAACCATATAAGCTAACAGCGAATAGCCCGTGGAAACGCGTTATTAAAATGAATATATGTACATGTAAATATGAATGGGCATATTTCTAGAACTCTTGATTATCGAAATTAGAAAAAAAAGTTGTGGAACACTCATCTGACCGATTTTACGATATTCTTTGAACCTTGAAATATACAGTCTGCGTCAAATATAAAAATACTCTGACGTTTTGACGATTTTCTTTATTTATATTTTCCATCCCAATTTTTTATAGTTTTTTTTTTAATAAACATAGTTCATTCAACAGCAAATACCAGCATAATTCTTTTATGCAATTTCATATAGAACTCGGGAAAACGCAAGAAATACCAAAACATTTTCATCACACTTCAACTTCAACTTTTCAATTCGATTCCTTAGAAACATTTTGGGTAGGCAGTTATATAGCCCATTAAATTCTAGGGCAATAATGTGCAAGTCTTAACAATTTTTTTTTTCTGAGTGCATTACAAATTTTTCTCCATACAAAATAAATTCGACATTTTTTTTTTGTATGGAAAAAAATGCGTCATGAAGTCAGAAAAAAAAATATTAAAAATCAACGCGATATTTTAGCAACTTAAGACTTGAACATTTTTACCCTAGAATTTAATGGGCTATTAAACTGCATACTCAAAAAAATCTATAAAATCTGAAAAAAAGTTGAAAATTTAGCTGAAACTTTGCAGATTTTTCATAATTTTTGCAAAAAGTTTGAAATCTGGATTTATGTGGTGTTTGTTATATAATGAGCTAGAAAGATAGCCAAAATTTATCAAAATGTTGCTGGCTTAATTAGCTGATCACAAGTGTATATATATATTTTTATATGAGAATTGAAGTCGGTTTTGTTTTGTTTTTGGTAAAAATTACTTGTTTTATGAAAGCACAGCCGATTACTTAACAAACACGATATTTATCAGTTAAAATTTCAGACTTTGTGCAAAAATTATGAGAATTCTGCAAAGTTTGACCAAAATTTCTAACTTTTTGATCAGCGTCTTTAGACAATAAATTTAATAAAGCAAAGTGCGAAATTTCTTGGACTTACCGTTGTTTTTTGGCAATCATTATTTTTTGTTGAGGGTGGCCCGCATTTTTTCATATAAACAAAAATGTTCGAACATAAATTGCCAAAATTCAAGGGTAAGTCCTAGCATCTACAGCTCAAGCTCTTTCATTTGACACCTCATTTTCGAAAATCGACGAACGAACGGTGCAGATTTGATTTGAGGAACAAAAAATGCCTTTGGATATTATATGTATTATTTTTTTTTTGTAGCTTTTCTTACTTATTTTTCGCTCTGTAACTTTTCAAAGAACCAGTCACAGTATACTATAAAAACCGCGAGTTTCAGAATCTAAAAAAAAGGAGTCACGCAACTTTGACTCTCCAGAACTTATTTTCTATTGCAAGCACATCTCCACCTATAATGGTTTATCAAATTATTTAAATAAAATTAAGTAAAAGTTCTGAAGTTTTAAGAAAAAGCAATTCCTTAGTTTTTTTTTCATATGTATAGCTCAATATGAGATAACATGCCAAAAAATGCAATTTGAAAATTAATTTCGACAAAATTTCATTAGGTAATAAAGCATTCAGATAGGCAAACAATTGAGATTAATGCATCGAACTATAAATAATTAAATAAAATCAGAGAAATTCCAATAAATTGGAAATTCGGAAATTTAATTTATTATTTAGTACAAGTAGACTGAGCATGTTTAAGTGATCAATTTAATATGCATTTTAAATTCGTAAATATACATTTACATAAATATACATATGTACATCTATGAAGAATTCCCTACTTGTCAACAGATTTCGCACCTACATACATACATATGTAAATGTATGTGAGTAATTACTTGACACCTGCATACAAAGCAATGCCAATAAAAACGAAATGGATTGTAAAAAGTGGCCCACTGCTGCTATTAAATTGTCATTTTAAAGCTCCAGCATTTTCAGTTCAGTGGCATTAATTTATAAGCCTTCAGCTTATTTGTTGCGGTTTCATGCGTAACCACAATTACAGTCACACTTTTGCACGAAGGTGTATTAAATAAATATACATATTTACATATACATAAATATATATATATATGTATCATCACTTAATTAAATATGCAAGTGTAAATGACCAGAAAAGCGGAAATCAGTGTTAATTTATGCAAAGAATAAATGAAATATGGGCTCTGCTTAGAGAGCGGTTAAATCAAGATGTACATATGTAGCTAAAAGTAGAAAATAATAGTTAAACCTGCACTCATGTAAATAAGTTAATATATTTTTGGAACCTTTTTACCCTCTAACTGCAATTTTTCCAGAATTGGGGTTAAAAGTAACCGTTCTGGTGGGAACTAAAATATTCTAAATTTATACATACGTCTCCTAACAAAATAATTCTGTTTAATGTCATTTTATACATTCATATGGACATACATATGTATATATTTGTGTATATCAAAATTTAATTTTTAACGAAATCGTGGAAACTTTTACCTACTGAAAAAAATAATTGTGATGAGATCGATCAAAACTGCTTGAAATTTGGCTATCACGTATGTATAATAATGTTTGGACATAGCCTGGTTGAGACCCAAAAACGGCATTTCCATTGCGTTGGAAGAACAATTGACCATTCTTATTTTCAAGGAGGCAACGATTTCACAACCTCAAAAACAAGTATATCAATAAAATCTTTTACAACAAATAATAAAAAACATAAAATAAGAAAAAAACTAAAATACATAAAACAGAATTTAACTAAAAAACCGGGTGGAGAAGGACTTTGCTTCACTTTCACTGGCTCTGTAAGCCGGAGTCGCTAGTTTGAATCGCAGTGAACTCGATGAAAAAGGCTGATGAGGAGATGGGGCGATCATCGAAATAGCAGCTATAACTTCTACCATATGTAAATTGTTGTACTTTTGTCACAATTTTTTTTTATTAAAAAACGGCCACAAGCTTAATAAAATTGTTTAAGAAAATATCGTTTGTCATTGAAATCTTTAAAGAGCTAACGAGTACATATAATTTTATATGTACCTTGAATGCAGTTTTTAACGTACAGTTTTTACGTACGAGTAGATATACATATTACATATCTATGTGTAAGTATACAAGCACAAATGGGATGAAACCAGTGAAAAATTTGTTTCACTTTTATGTCACAACTCTCTAAAAATACTTTTGGTGTTCAAACACCTTCATTGGGCATGCATTCATTCGAAATACATATGCAGGTTTGTATGTATATTAGGGTGGTCCAAAACAGTTAAGTCGGAATTGTAATGCCCTTCACCCCCTAGGATTGTTCTATATCGAAAGAAGTATACCCCTATTTTTTTATTTTGAAATTAAAAAATATTTAGAGTTAGTTAGAGTTTTCCATGTACATATTTTTATATGGGGAAAAAACCACTTTTCATAGAAATGGCATAGAATTGTGGAAACCTGGTTCTCTTCAGGAGACTTACAGTAACAATACCTAATTGTTTATTTAACCTCCCATTACATTTTTCGGGGTTTTTGTGGGTTTTTGGCGGACCTATAAATTATAGTTGCGATGAAAAAATGCTTGAATAAACATTTGGGTATTACCACTGGGAACCTCCTGCAGACGAACAAAGTTTTCCGATAGAAAAAAAATTGATTTTTAGCTATTCTATACCATTTCTACGAAAAGTTGTTTTTTACCCATATAAAAATATATGGAAAACTTTGAGCTCTAAATGCTTTTTGATTTAAAACATAAGGGTATATTTTTGGGTATAGAACAATCCTAGGGGGTGAGAGCATACAAATTCCGGCTTTACTTTTTCACATGCATTTTTGGATCACCGTAATGTACATACATATCTTTTTGCACTTGCAAACTCAATAGATAGACACATATGTGTTTTTTTTTTATATAAAAAGCTATTGCGCATATATACATATAAAAGAAAGCTAGACATATGCAACCGCCCAGCAAACACTTTTCATTTTTT
>NW_023458556.1:30010295-30016649 GCF_013731165.1 Rhagoletis pomonella
TAGCATCTACAGCTCAAGCTCTTTCATTTGACACCTCATTTTCGAAATTCGAACGAACGGTGCAGATTTGATTTGAGGGACAAAAAATGCCTTTGGGTATTATATGTATTATTTATTTTTTGTTGTAATTTTGATTACTTATTTTTCGCTCTGTAACTTTTTAAAGAACCAGTCACAGTATACTATAAAAACCGCGAGTTTCAGAATCTAAAAAAAGGAGTCACGCAACTTTGACTCTTCAGAACTTTTTTCTATTGCAAGCACATCTCCACCTATATTGGTTTATCAAATTATTCAAATAAAATTAAGTAAAAGGTTTGAAATTTTAAGAAAAAGCAATTCCTTAGTTTTTTTCATATGTATAGCTCAATATGAGATAACATGCCAAAAAATGCAATTTGAAAATTAATTTCGACAAAATTTCATTAGGTAATAAAGCATTCAGATAGGCAAACAATTCAGATTAATGCATCGAACTATAAATAATTAAATAAAATCAGAGAAATTCCAATAAATGGAAAATTCGGTAATTTAATTTATTATTTAGTACAAGTAGACTGAGCATGTTTAAGTGATCAATTTAGTATGCATTTTAAATTCGTAAATATACATTTACATAAATATACATATGTACATCTATGAAGAATTCCCTACATGTCAACAAATTTCGCACCTACATACATACGTATGTAAATGTATGTGAGTAATTACTTGACACCTGCATACAAAGCAATGCCAATAAAAACGAAATGGATTGTAAAAAGTGGCCCACTGCTGCTATTAAATTGTCATTTTAAAGCTCAGGCATTTTCAGTTCAGTGGCATTAATTTATAAGCCTTCAGCTTATTTGTTGCGGTTGCATGCGTAACCACAATTACAGTCACACTTTTGCATGAAGGTGTATTAAATAAATATACATATTTACATATACAAATATATATATATATATATATGTATCATCACTTAATTAAATATGCAAGTGTAAATGACCAGAAAAGCGGAAATCAGTGTTAATTTATGCAGAGAATAAATGAAATATGGGCTCTGCTTAGTAGCTAAAAGTAGAAAATAATAGTTATACCTGCCTCATGTAAATAACTTAACATATTTGTGGAACCTTTTTACCCTCTAACTGCAATTTTTCCAGAATTGGGGTTAAAAGTAACCGTTCTGGTGGGAACTAAAATGTTCTAAATTTATATATACGTCTCCTAACAAAATAATTCTGTTTAATGTCATTTTATACATTCATATGGACATACATATGTATGTATTTGTGCATATCAAAATTTAATTTTTAACGAAACCGTGGAAACTTTTACCTACTGAAAAAAATAATTGTGATGAGATCGATCAAAACTGCTTGAAATTTGGCTATCACGTTTGTATAATAATGTTTGGACATAGCCTGGTTGAGACCCAAAAACGGCATTTCTATTGCGTTGGAAAAACAATTGACCATTCTTATTTTCAAGGAGGCAAAGATTTCCCAAATCCCGAGCTCCGCCAATCAAGCTTTACACGCCCTATGATTGGATTTTCAGTTTTCAAAAAACTTTGAGCATCATGTGATAAATCCTTAGGTTTTTTAAATTTGATTATAAGTACTATATTAATTTTTCGAAATCAAAGGTTTTCCCGATAAAACGAAATCGATTTGTAAATATACTATGTAGATGACAACAAAAATGATTGGGCCAGCGTTCTGATGGATCTTCTAGTCGACGAAGTAATTTTGAAAAAAAAAAAAACAAAAACAAATCAGTTCTGGGGAAAATATCCACACAAATCTTCACTGAAAAACGACTTACATCTGAATAAAATGGTTTAAGAAAATATCTTTTGCCATTGTAATTTTTAAAGAGCTAACGAGTACATATAATTTGATTTGTAAATTGAATGTAGTTTTAAAAACATATCGTCGTTTAAGGCCTGTATGCAGCTCTCAAGGAAAGCAAAAACTCCATATAAAATGACGTACAAGAAATGGCTAAGAAATTTTCTTGAGTCAAATTTCCTTAAGGCAGTACGTAGTTCTTAAGGAATTTGCTACGCTTTCTACTACGGTTTTCTAAAGTTTTTTGTGATATGCCCGTTCCATTATTTCTTAAGGAAAGAGAGCGGCAACAGGCCGTGAAGTATCAAAAATGTCAAAATTCCTTGGACACACACACGAAATAATGGCAATTTTTTCTTGACGGTTTTCTTGAGAGCTGCATACAGGGCATTAAAGTACAAAACCGCGTATCAACATAATGCAAAACCGCGTATGTTACATACATTATTTTGTAGAGAGTAAAAACACTCATATTTCAAAACTGTTCACTCTTTTATAAATCAATCGAATTTTTGGCTAGTATATTTCAGGACAAATGGATATTTTAAGAGATATTAAAACACACCAAAATTTAAATAAAATAATTTAAGATCCCTTTTTCGGAAAGCAACATTTATGAAGCAATTTTCAAATTTCTTTTCAAATCAGAAGACAATTAGAAGTAATTTCTTTTACATTCAACAACGTACACACATGGCAAAAATAACGAGTAAAAATTAAGAAAAAAATTTTAAGTAGGACAAATTTACACATACACACATACATATGTATATATGTATCATACATACCCAGTACGGCATAGCTCAACCAATTTGCGCAGAAAAAGTAATTTATTTCTGCTTATGTAGTAACTGACTTCAAATGGGTGTATACTTAGCAGGCTTCAGCGTTCAGGCTTCAATTAACTATTTCAGCATTTAATACTAAGCAATTTTAAATTTGGTTGAAAAGACATTTTTATCTATACAAAGTGTACCGGAAGAAACAATTTGTTTCTAGGAAGTATGAAAAAGCATCCGTGAAGTGCAGAATGAAAGCGTATTCAAACGAAATATACTGACTTTGAAGTGTCTTAAGCCAAATGCATTTTAAAGTATTAGAAATCAAATGCAGAGTCGGATAATTTATTGCTTCCGAGGACATCGCCATGTTAAAGTGAACAGTTCGTTCAAGGAAAGAAAATCAGATCAATACCTGGTTTCTTTCTGTACTGGGAGCGTATAAGCCAGCATTTCCTTGCTTTGCCAACAATATCGTGTTAATGAAAGTATGCGGCTTGGCAGGCAAGCCTCTGCACGTACAAGAACTTTTACATAAGTGTGTGTAAGAACGTGTGTTAGCTCATAAAAGTTGAAAGAGAGCTATGTAAATATGTACTTCCATTCATGAATTCTATAAGCAGCAAAAATATATATAATACGTCCATACATATGTATGTAAGTAAAAGCGACTGTATGTATAAATACATAAATATATTGGTGTTTACTTTTGTTTTATTCGCTTTCTCTGATAAATTCCATGTACATACGTACATACAAACATATTTATAAGTATGAAAACTTGTTATAACACTTGAAGCGTTTTAAGTGGAATATTATATTTTTTGTAAAAACATTAAATTTTTCAAATAAATACTCTCATATCGTATGGCTGTAAAGGGGAGGTAAAAATGTGGTTACTTATGGATGCTAAAGGTAGATTTGAGACATGCAGGTAATATCTAAAAAGTAGTAGATATGGCAAATATTTTCAATGCTGTAAAATTCTCTATATCCTGTTTTTTTGGAGGTACGCACTACGACTCGATAGAGACCAGGATAAATACCCTTTTATCGCTATATTCAAATAGTTCTAAATTATTCATCAAACAGTGGTCATCCTAAGTAGGCAGTAGTAATTCTTCTGCTTTCTATACTTCAAAAAAGGCAGTGTTGTTTTTTCATGTTTTAGTGGGAGTAGGGAAGTAAAAAACAATTGCTCACTGGAAAAATTTATGTTTGCTATACGATGCATCGAACAAACCCGATGCGTTTGATATATATCGAAGTATTTTTTTGCTGCATCGAGTTTTGTGCTTCCACCACAGACATTATTTTCTGTGATTCGCTAAAAAATTTCAGAATATATTGAACAGTTTATTTCAGGGACCGCAACGGTTATGATCTTTATAATCAAAATCATAAGTTAAATGCTAAAATTAGATTTATATTTTTCCAATCAAACTTAACCGTTATTTTTGAATTTTTATCTTTCGATAAATTTTTGATCGTTATTTTTGGTTTATATTTTTTCTATCATAAAAGATTTAAATCGGTCAGTTCACATCATAACGGTAAAAAATACAAATCTAAAAAAACGATTATATTTTATAGAAAACAATTTAAAATCACATAATAATGTTTAAAAATTTAGCAGAAAAAATAAAGATGGAAACTTAACTATTATTCTGGATCGAAAAAATAAAAAGATAATGATATTGCAATGTAAAAATAAAAATCCTGATAATTGATGTTTATTTTTGGCCCCCTGTTTATTTGATGTAGTCTCTTTGAAAAATTTTGAAATTCCATGCACATTCTGTAGTACAAAAAAACACTAGAAACATTCGACAGTTTTAAAATCATTATTTAGGGAACTATTAGTATTTTACTAAGCTTACAAAGATTTTTCTAAATTTTATATGAAGCCCGGAATGTGCTTTTTCACTTCACTATAAAACCCGGCCATCCCCACGTTTTCAGATTTGTACCGCGGTTTCATGGCTTTCAAACTGATTTAAAATAAAAAAGTTCTGGTTCCCCCTTAAAAAACCAATAAGCGATTTAGGTAGGTTTTAGATATTAAGTTACGAAAAAGAAAAAAAAAAAAATCCAGTCACGTAAATTTTCCGAAAAATTGCTTTTTTAATTTTTCATAGTGTTACCGCGTATTAGGTGAGGTTAGGTTATCTCATCCCGCACAGGAAATGGGCACACTGAGGCCACTATGGGCCCGTTGTGATGCCATATTAGAGACTCCTTATGTCCCTCCTCTTACGCTAGAAATGGAACCACTTCGTAGCTCTGATAAAGCACACAAAGTCCTAGTTGCTAGTAGACTGAATTCAGTCCAGTGTGACATTCAAAACAAAATAACGGAGAAACAACGTCGACGAGCTCTCGCCAAAGCGGAACAGTGGCATAGGAAAGTTTTAGGAAGTAGCGGGTTTATCGGGAGTGTCTCTAGAAAAGATGTTTGCCGTCCCGCCCACAATTTTCTAAATACCTTCCCTCTATCTCTTCTGACATTCCTAAGTAGGAGTAGTAAGGAAAGCAGTCCCTACTAGCCACACATCTACCACGCTTCCAAATGTTACTCATACTCTCCGAAGTCCGGAACTTGTGTGAGAAATGAAGCAATGTAAGACATGTTAAAAATACAGTAGATAAGGTAGAGCCGCAGAGCAAAAGTTTTAAAACTCTTGACGTTTGCAAGCAATTTAATTTAAACATTTTAAACACACCCACACACACATTCTCAATTCTACTCTCCAACAACAACAACTTTGAAAAATTTTTTGTTTTTATTCTAAATTTTATATGATTCTAAAATGCTTTCAAACTGCAGAAGAAAAATCAAGGCCGATGAATTGAGAGCATGATTTTACCTTGCAATATTTTACCATGAAATGAAGCGAGGCGAATGTTCAGAACACTTTATTATTTTCCTATTTTCTAGAAAATATTAACATGTATACATATACAATAGGGTTAAGATTTTTTTACACTTTTTTTTTAAATTTTGATTTGCCTGTGCTTGCATTTAATGAACTTTTGTCCATATATTACTTTTTTGGCGGTATTTTTGTTGGTTCGGGAAAATACCTCCCGCGCACACTCATTTCATTTAAAAGGCTGTTGCATGGCAAAGCCCCATACCTAGTATAAAAATTCGACCGATTTTCCTTTTTGCCTACCAAGTTTTGATTTAAAAACGATGTGTATCAGCACTAAATCCACGAATCTATTTTACTTTAATAAAACCATACAACATTTGAGAAGAAAAACATGTTTGAATATTAATTTTCTCCACTTAGAAACTGATAATAAATTCCGCTATGCGCGGGAGGTTTTTTTATAATTTATCAAAATTGTTGTTATTTTTTGGAAATTTATACAAAAGTTCATCGTTTGCCACCACAGGCATTTTAATCAAAAAAAAAATCATAACCCTAATATACAAGTACTTCAAGTTATTTAAACTAAAAACATGGTAAATACTGCAAACTTATGAGTTTGTGATAAGTTCTGTAAAATAAACACTTACGAATCATTAAGTATTAACTACATTTCTAAATTAGTATTGACAAATGAATGTATGCACAAATGTCTGTACATATTAGTGTAAGTATAGATGTATTAGAATGCAGATGTGTTGCTCACCCTTTTACCCTTTTGTAGTTTATTAAATTCGTAGCGCATTTATAATTGCCCTGCAAAAAATGGGACTAATCCGGGATGACTCCGGAAGCAATCGC
>NW_023458556.1:30016749-30017903 GCF_013731165.1 Rhagoletis pomonella
AGATGAGTCGAGAGTAATTGATCTCCATTAGTACCCGTATGAGACTAGTTACGACTAATTAATGCCCTATTGTACCCGATTGAGAGTAATTTCGGAATACTCTCTTTAGAGATTAGTCGCACAATTTTTTGCAGGGTGACTTCTACCTATGAATATATGTATGTACAGTGTATATATGTATATGTATACATATGTGCATTAGGGCTATTTTGGATTTAAGAACCTTCAAAAAGGTCAATAAGCGTTTAAAAAACAAAGTCTGGCGCTAATGGCGGTACATATTTCTCTTTTTTCATTGATTGAAAGAAAATTTAGCCTTACTGAAAGATCTTAATTTACTCGTAACCTCTCACTCTCATTATCTCATAGAGAAAATCTTCTATGATGGTTTGGTGGGCGGTCATCTGAACCGCAAATCCTTCTTAAAATTTTGGACATAACAATAACATGTCTGTTTTGTGAACCCCATAAAAAGTGCTTTTAAGCTGCCTTTAAATATTATCCCGATTTAGCATTCCTTGATTTAAAATTTTTTGCCTTTAGTTAAATGACTATTTGTAAGTAATAGATTTTTTAATGTTTTCTTATTGTAAAATTAAAATTTCTAAATAACATGCAGTACATGTGGAATAAAATGATTAAAATAAATTTCTTAGCAAAATTAAAGGCTAAGACATATATTGTAAAATGTCATGGAAAATATTTTCGTCGAGAAATTTTAAACCGTTAGCTCCCGCCTGAAAATCTAGTTTTGACCCTTACTCCAAGAAACCCTGCAAGAGGCAAATTTGAAAGATCGTTATAGGAATGACATATTCTAGAAAATTATTCTTCGCAAAATTTTACTAGGAGTCTTCTCTGGCAAAAGCTGCTTCATGCCACCAAGGTAAAAGTTTCTAAAAAATTAAAATAAAAAATCTATGCCCAGAAAGAATAACAGAAAAAACTGGGCTTTTTTAAACAAAATTTTTTAAAATTGAGTTTGGCTTAGAATTACACGTAGAATGCTCCTATGCTCTATGCGCATAGTAACACAAAATCGACCCACCCTCATGTACATATATGCAAATATTTACATATTCTCATAAGTCCATACATATGTATGCCCCTGTTTTGTTTTTACCACATTAAAAAGTTTAAAAAGTTTAAAAAAA
>NW_023458556.1:30018003-30076024 GCF_013731165.1 Rhagoletis pomonella
TTTTTTGGGAAGCATTTATTTTTGTATTAGTGGAGTAATATATTACAAGTCGCCACAAGACAATTTTCACCTGTAATGCATTACTCCATTCATACAAAAATAAGTGCTTCCCAAAAAATGAAAAGATTTTGCTGAGCGAGTCTAACTTTACTTTCACACACACATACACACATGCATATATTTAAAAAAAAATCAAAACACTTGCATGTTCTGCGAATACTATATACATGCGCGCATACATAAATTTTCAAATTTCTTTTCAAATCAGAAGACAATTAGAAGTAATTTCTTCTACACTCAACAACGTGGCAAAAATAGCGAGCAAAAATTAAGAAAAAAATTTTAAGCAGAACAAATTTACACATACATACATATGAGTCTATGTATCGTACATTCCCAGTACGGCATAGCTCAACCAATTTGCTTAGACAAAATAATTTATTTCTGCTTATGTAGTAACTGACTTCAAATGGGTGTATACTTAGCAGGCTTCAATTAACTATTTCAGCATTTAATACTAAGCAATTTTAAATTTGGTTGAAAAGACATTTTTATCTATACAAAGTGTACCGTAAGAAACAATTTGTTTCTCGGAAGTATGAAAAAGCATCCGTGAAGTGCAGAATGAAAGCGTATTCAAACGAAATATACTGACTTTGAAGTGTCTTAAGCCAAATGCATTTTAAAGTATTAGAAATCAAATGCAGAGTCGGATAATTTATTGCTTCCGAGGACATCGCCATGTTAAAGTGAACAGTTCGTTCAAGGAAAGAAAATCAGATCTTTAGTTAGTTGTGCTGGGTATAAAACTGGTTGAACATCAATACCTGGTTTCTTTCTGTACTGGGAGCGTATAAGCCAGTATTTCCTTGCTTTGCCAACAATATCGTGTTAATGAAAGTATGCACGTACAAGAACATTTACATAAGTGTGTGTAAGAACGTGTGTTAGCTCATAAAAGTTGAAAGAGAGCTATGTAAATATGTACTTCCATTCATGAATTCCATAAGCAGCAAAAATATATACAATACGTCCATACATATGTATGTAACTAAAAGCGACTGTATGTATAAATACATATATTGGTGTATACTTTTATTTTATTCGCTTTCTCTGATAAATTCCATGTACATACGTACATATATACATATGTATTTATAAGTACGAAAACTTGTTATAACACTTGAAGCGTTTTAAGTGGAATATTATATTTTTTGTAAAAGAAAACATTAAATTTTTCAAATAAATACTCTCATATCGTATGGCTGTAAAGGGGAGGTAAAAATGTTATTACTTATGGATGCTAAAGGTAGATTTGAGACATGCAGGTAATATCTAAAAAGTAGTAGATATGGCAAATATTTTCAATGCTGTAAAATTCTCTATATCCTGTTTTTTGGAGGTACGCACTACGACTCGATAGAGTCCAGGTTAAATACCCTTGTATCGCTATATTCAAATAGTTCTAAATTATTCATCAAACAGTGGTCATCCTGGTTAGCCAGTAGCAATTTCTCTGCTTTCTATACTTGTAAAAAGGCAGTGTTGTTTTTTCATGTTTTAGTGGGAGTAGGGAAGTAAAAAACAATTCCTCACTGGAAAAATTTATGTTTGCTATACGATGCATCGAACAAAACCGATGCGTTTGATATATATCGATGTATTTTTTTGTTGGATCGAGTTTTGTGCTTCCACCACAGACATTATTTTCTGTGATTCGCTAAAAAATGTCAGAATATATTGAACAGTTTATTTCAGGGACCGCAACGGTTATGATCTTTATAATCAAAATCATAAGTTAAATGCTAAAATTAGATTTATATTTTTCCAATCAAACTTAACCATTATTTTTGAATTTTTATTTTATATATGATATTAAGATTTTAATCGATCAGTTCACATCATAACGGTAAAAAATAAAAATCCAAAAAACCCGATTATATATTATCAAAAAAAAAATTTTAAATCACATAATAATGTTTAAAAATTTAACAGGAAAAATGAAAATGGAAACTTAACTTTCATTCTGGATCGTAAAAAATAAAAAGATAATGATTTTTCAAGGTATAAAAATAAAAATCCTGATATTTGATGTTTATTTTTGGTCCCTGTTTACTTGATGTAGTCTCTTCGAAAAATTTTGAAATTCCGTGCACATTCTGTAGTACAAAAAAAACCACCAGCAACATTCGACAGTTTTTAAACCGTTATTTAGGGAACTATCAGTATTTTACTAAATAAAAAAAATATATACATATCTAGTCAGTTTAGTGCCATTAGAAGGACTTTTGTCGAAGGATTTGCCAAGTTTAAATTAATAGCGCAGTAGTAGGCCAATTCACATTCTATGCAAAAGTTAAGAGAAAAGAAAATTTTTACTGTTGAAGAAAATGAAACGTTTACTTAAAGCTTTTTGATAAATTTAAGATTTTTCTAAATTTTATATGAAGCCCGGAATGTGCTTTGCACTTCACCATAAAATCCGGCCATCCCAAAGTTTTCAGATTTGTACCGCGGTTTCATGGCTTTCACATTGATTTAAAATAAAAAAGATCTGGTTGCCCCTTAAAAAACAATAAGCGATTTAGGTAGGTTTTAGATATTAAGTTACGAAAATAATAATAAAAAATCCAGTCACGTAAATTTTCCGAAAAATTACTTTTTATAATTTTTCATACCTGTTACCGCGTATTAGGTGAGGTTAGGTTATCTCATCCCGCGTAGGAAAAGGGCACACTGATGCCACCATGGGGCCGTTGTGATGCCATATTAGAGACTCCTTATGTCCCTCCTCTTACGTTAGAAATGGAACCACTTCGTAGCTCTGATAAAGCACACAAAGTCCTAGTTGCTAGTATTTAGGCTGAATTCAGTTCAGTGAGACATTTAAAACAAAATAACGGAGAAACGAACGTCGACGAGCTCTCGCCAAAGCGGGATAGTGGTATAGGAATGTTTTGGGAAGTAGCGGGTTTTATCGGGAGTCTCTGGAAAGGATTTTCCCTTTCCCGCAATTTTTTAAATATCTTCTCTCTATTTCTACTTACATCCCTAAGTAGGAGTAGTGAGGAAAGCAGTGCCTACTAGGCACACATCTACCACGCTTCCAAATGTTACTCATACGCTCCGCAGTCCGGAACTTGTGTTAAATATACAGTGGATAAGGTAGAGCCGCAGAGCGAAAGTTTTAAAACTCTTGACGTTTGCAAGCAATATAATTTAAACATTTTAAACACACACCCACACACACATTCTCAATTCTAATCTCCGACAGCAACAACTTTGAACAATTTTTTATTTTTATTCCCAATTTTATGTGATTCTAAAATGATTGCGAACTGCAGATGAAAAATCATGGCCGATGAATTGAGAGAATAATTTTACCATGAAATGAAGCGCGGCGAATGTTCAGAGCACTTTATTATTTTCCTATTTTCTAGAAAATACTAACTGTATACAGATAAAAGTACTTTAAGTTATTTAAACTAAAAACATGGTAAATACTGCAAACTTTTGTGTTTGTGATAAGTTCTGTAAAATAAACATTTATGAATTATTAAGTATTAACTACATTTCTAAATTAGTATCGACAAATGTATGTATGCACAAATGTCTGTACATATGTGTTTAAGTATAGATGTATAAAAATGCAGATGTGTTGCTCACCCTTTTACCCTTTTTGTAGTTTATTAAATTCGTGGCGCACTTTTAATGTATATGTATACATATGTGCATTAGGGCTATTTTAGATTTAAGAACCTTCAGAAAAGTCAATAAGCGTTAAAACAAAAAATATGGCGCTCATGGCGGGACATATTTCTCTTTTTTCATTGATTGAAAGAAAATTGGCCATACTGAAAGATCTTAATTTACTTGCAACCTGTCAAATTATCGCAAATAGGGAGTAAGCAGCGCATGTAAGAGAAAATCTTCTATGATGGTTTGGTGGGCGGTCATCTGTATGTCTTAAAATTTTGGACATAACAGTAACATGTCTATTTTGTGAACCCCATAAAAATTGCTTTTAAGCTGCCCTTAAAAATTATCCCGATTTAGCATTCCTTGATTCCAAATTTTTTGCCTTTAATTAAATGACTATTTGTAAGTAATAGATGTTTTAATGTCCAGAAACAGCGCTGCCAAAAATTCGTACATTAGTAGTATTTAGTTGCCAACCCCCGTAATCAGTGAAAGATTCAATCAAAGTACGAATTTCTCATAGGATTATACTAATTTATATACTGGTATATCCATTTATTTATTTTTTTATTGTAAAATAAAAATTTCTAAATAACATGCAGTACATGTGGAATAAAATGATTAAAATAAATTTCTGAGCAAAATTAAAGGCTAACACATATATTGTAAAATTTCATGGAAAATATTTTCGTCGAAAATTTTAAACCTTTAGCACCCGCATGAAAAAGCAAGTTTTGACCCTTACTTCAAGAAACCCTGCAAAAGCAAATTTGAAAGATCGTTATAGGAATGATATATTCTAGAAAATTATTCTTCGCAAAATTTTACTAGGAGTCTTCTCTGGCAAAAGCTGTTTAATGCCACCAAGGTAAAAGTCACTAAAAAATTAAAATAAAAAATCTATGCCCCGAAAGAATAACAGAAAAAAACTGCCCTTTTTAAAACAAAATTTTTTAAAATTTAGTTTGGCTTAGAATTGCACGTAGAATGCTCCTATGCGCATAGTAACACAAAATTTACCCACCCTAATGTACATATATGCAAATATTTACATATTCTCATAAGTCCATACATATGTATGCCTCTGTTTTATTTTTACCACATTAAATAGAAAAGTTTAAAAAAATATTGCACTCAAAAGCATATGAATTTTGCGAAGCAACATATGTATGTATGTATGCATTTTAGTTACATTTGCACATACTATACAAGCAAAAGTTTTGCACATCTATCTAAAGATTAAAATATTTGGCGCTTACACATTGGCTAGTGCTTGGCCGAGCTTCTGCTCCGATTTGTGGCGTGCGCCTTGATGTTGTAACACAAAGGGGAGGGATCTCTAGTTTTACACCGCCTCCGAACGGAAAACGATTTTAGCTAGAAGCTTTTTTCAAAGCAGAAATACACTGAATTTTTTTGTTTTTTTTTGGGGATGTTGCTCGGACAGAGGATCGAACCCTGGACTCACCGAGCGGCAGTGCGCAATACTAATCACTCGACCAAGGCAGCGGCCCCAACGTATCAAACTATTTAATAAAATCGCACTCACGAACTTGCAATGAAAATGTGAAAACAGTTTCCAACATGTGTACACGTTAGCGGTAATTAAATTTAGCCACATACATATATACATAGTTCATACATATGTACATATGTGTAACTTAGCTGGATGGGTTCTATGTAATAATTATGAAAGGCTGTACTTCTACTGCACTAAATAATAAAAGCTTATAAAAAAAGCCTTTTATCGAAATGACTTGTGTACCTTACACATTTGTTGCCCTGAAGCACCGACCGGCTCAATTCATTTTAATATGCCATATCGCATTCAAAGTTTTGTAGAAATTCTGGTGTTGCATATTTCATGGGGCAATATTTTTTACCTCTTTACAAGATGGTAGCAAGAGTGCGCAGAACGCGAAAACGATTTAAAAATTGGCAGCAACTTAATTTACCCGTAACAAAATGTTTAGTACCAACGTAGGTTCAGTTAATCAGCAATACTGCCGGTACCCAGGTTTCAATTTTGATAGGATAAACTGCGCCCTTAATCCGGATTAACGCCACTGTCTTTCTATACTATAATGCAAGCTAGAAGTGTCCGTGTATAAATGAATTTTGGTTGTCCTTTAGATTGGGGCGAATTCAGCGAAAGGTCCACCACGTAAAAGAAATACAAGTCCTATATATAAATTATTTATGAGCCGATTTGGCTGCTATTTAAAATATACTATCCTGGTTATGTAAGCAGAAACATTTTTGCCAAAACTGGTCTCGTTAAGTGGCGCCAGGGTCGAGATATTTTTCAAAACTGTACTTATGTCCTGATTAGTTTCATATTTGGCATGTTTAGTTGAAACGTAATAAAACATAGATTTGCGAAAAATGAAACCGCTGGTGGCGCTGATGTCAAAATAAAAGGTACGCTCGACTTAAAATGCATGTTTTCTTCCCGTTAAAAATTCTTCCAAGAACAATATTAACAACACATTTTCAATGGAAACTTTACATACATTTTACCTACAACAGAAAAGATTTCTACATTTAAAAACTTGGGAAATTTACCTTAAACATTTCCAATATTACTACAAAAACTTTTATATAAATAGTCTTGCCCAATTCGCAAAGTTTTCCAATTTTGTAACCCAAGTCGAAATCCACTTCGGTTTTTCATTTTGTCATACGAGCGTCACGTAACGCCAGTTTGGAAATACCCATTGACATAATAAAATGATTAAATTGCAATATCGAGAAAGATTGAATTAAAACATTCCGGGTGACAACCCCCTTTTGTAGTATGTATGTGTATACACATGTTCATATATGACTGATATCAGTCTAAATAAATAATTTAATTAAATCTGTGTGCATGTACATTTGTATGTATGTATGTGCATGAGTGCGGAAGGATATGAGTCGAGTATAAGTAATTATTTCGGAAATTGATAAAAAACAAATTTTACTTTTATTCTTGTTATTTTTTCTTCTTCTCAACCTAAAAACCTACATCCTGAAAGTTTTGTTTTCATTGTTGACGCCTTTGTTTTTGCTGTCATTGTGTTTAGAGAGAGAGTTTTGGTATTCTGTATTGTAGTTGTTGTAAGTGTATGTTTTATAATAAGTAGTGATTATGTTGTTGCAAGCAAAATATTATGTATTGTTTGTTAAGCTTACAAATCCACACACATTAGTACTAAATACACTACCTATAGGTATATATATATATAGCAACATAATGCTAAAGCTCGCAGAATAGAAAATGTGTGAATACGGAAAGTATGCAAAGTGCTTTAGGCATACACATGTATGTACATACATATGTATGTGCGTTTCACTTCAATTTGTGTTTAGCTCGCATATGTTTTTGTGTAAGAGTAAGAAAATTTTATGTGCCGATCAATTATGATAGTGATGGGGTGGTACCACAAAGATGTAACAAGCAAAATATCTTAATACAAATATAGATCCTTAGCACATATACATACATGCATACATACTACTATAGAGAACTCAGTATTTACAATGCGAACGTGTGCACAAAACCAATAAATTAATGCTTACTAGCTAAATTGTATGAACATCTATTGTCAGCAAATTTCTTTTAAGAAGTTTTGCGTATGTGGTTTTTACCTACATACATATGTACATACTCGTATGCGTATCTAAATGCCATTACAATGATGAGCAAGTTTGTTTGTTGAGCGGTTTTACTTAAATTCCCAACGCAACCTCAGCTTTTGGTAACGTCTTACCCAACGAGCAAAATAAACGTACGTTTCCCGCACAGTGCGATTTCCGTATGTTTTTCGATCCCAGAAAATGCCCGAAAACGAGTTTGCTTTGTTTTACATTTTTTTCGAGTCTAAAAGTCATAATTTTTAAGCGACTAAGCGTTTTCGATAATTCTTTTTTTTTTATCGGAAAGATGGCACCCCACGAATGGTTTATTTTTAATATTGTTACCACGATTATGTCTATTAGGAAAAACGGAAAAAGCAACAAAGTCTAAGCGGTAGAAGTTATAGCAGCTATTTCGGAGATCACCACATCTCCTCATCAGACTTCTTTTTTATAAACTTCAGCAGGGATCGAACCACCATCATCGATATGCAAAGTTGCCACCATTGGATCATCCAGAAACTAGCGGTACTCCAAAATTTTTTATATGTGTATGATTGTAAGTAATGACCAGAATTGCAGGGCTTATTTGACTTCCGTTGCGTTAGAAGCACACCTTCGCGTCTGTTGTTGAGTGACGGCGCTATTGAAAGATCTTCTAGTACTATCTAAGGAAAATGTCTTATTGAAAAAGCCTACCTGAAAGCGCAGCATTTTAAAATGACGTAAAATGGTTTTTTTAATACTAAAATTATACCTGGAACAGCCATAAAAATTGGGAGACCACGGTATTGCATTTATGTATAAGACAATTTGGGTCTTTGCGTCTGCTCTTCCACATTGGATATTCACGGCTGTTAGGCCAATACCATTCTACGGAGCACTAGTGTGGTTGATAGCGAAGTACATGAAGACATATCTACCTGAAAAGACTGGAGAGCCTTTAAATGCTTTGAATGATTAGCAGAACGAGTGTCTTTACGACAATAACGACAGCGACGCTCCACACAATATTAAAAATGCCACCGACGGACCTATGTACCAGCCGAGAACAAAACATTTATAACTGGATTTGTGTGTGTATAGCGATGTGATTGACAAAGCGAATAGAACATGTACCCCGTACCTGAGTTTCAAAGGCTCTCTTGCAGCTACAATCCAGTTCGATGGTTTGAGTGAGGATGCGGAGATGGTAGATGATTTACACTGACAGTTCCCAGGGCAGGAGAAGGTTCTTTAGGCTATCAGGCCAAAGTAGTGTTTTTTAAGCTGAAATTTTGGCAATATGGCAAGCGGCGAAGACACAAGCAAAAGTGTGAGCAGATAAATATTTTTAATATTTGGTTGTGAGCCTGTCCTTAAGCCTATACTTTCCGATATGTCCTACTCGAAGGCAATTATAGGTTGTAAGCAGCCACAGGAAAGGTTAGACATTGCATAAAATATCCACCTAGTTTTAGTGTTTTCCAGATACAAACTAGAGAGGGATATACCCATTCCTCTATTTAGAGGACACGATCTGCTTTGGCAGACAGGGTGTGCAGAGTGGCAAAGACTATGTGTGGATTGTGCCATAGAAAACTTTTAGATTATTTTGTTATCAATAAGAAGAGACGACTCCAAACTGCTGGTAGGACTAATAACGGACTACGGTTTGACAGCAACCCATGCGTTCAGAATAGACTTAGTGGAATGCATAAAATGTTTAGCAAGTGTAACTATCAAGAGCAAACAGCGGAGCACATACTTTGTGAGTTGAATAGCTTTTAGCTGGAAAATACTAGGCACTACTTGACGAAGTTCAGCAATCGACCAGCTGAATCATTCGTTTTTTATTCGTAATTCGTACACAAGTATTTTGCTGGCTGGGTAATCACACACTCAATGAACGATTTTCTTACAAGCTAGCTAGTCAGTAGTCTCAACAGTTACCCAAATCGTGATAAAATAATTTAATGAAGTCATTTCCATATTGTCGGGAATTCTAATTATAGCATACACACATACATTTATGATTATGTAAGTCTAAACATTCGCGCACGTACATTTAGCATAAATACAAATAAACTTTAATATTTACATGAGCATAAGTATAAATAGACACACATCTACATACATACATATGTACACTCTTATTTGTGAGTGTAAAAAGGAAATACAGAGCGTATGAGCAAAGTAAGCAATTCGAGCCAATTTGTAGTGTTGGTAATATGTACATTAGGACGGGTCGAAAATTTAATTTTTCTCAAATCCCTTGGTAATAGTGAAAATATGTTGTAACATGAGGTCAAAAACAAGCCTGTAAAATATTAGTCGTTTATTTCAATTGTAATGTCATTTCTGACAGTCTTTTAGTTTATGGTTACTCTCAAACTTATCTTTTTACAACCAAATTGTAATTGTCCTGTTAATTATTGCACTGTTCTATAGGCAAAGAATCTAAAGAACAGCATTCATATATCAGGGGTGATTAAGGTCGCTGGTTCCAAATCTACTAGTATTTTTTCATACAAGCTGTATTTTGCGAATTTTTGCAAAATGTATGAACAATTTTGGTAGCCGTAATACGAAAAGCTTTATTTTCTATCGCCGTGGAAAAATTTTGTTTATGCAAATGTATATAGAAAGACTGACTAGCCAAAATTCGAGAAACAGTTTAGTTTATTTAGTTTACTTATGTCTGTGCATGCAACACAGAAATTGCAAATAAAGGAAGTTGACAGGAATTTTTGGTTCTGTTGTTATCATATGATTATGATAAATCAGAAACAGTAAGTCTCGCATTCAATTTGGTACAAAATTGTACATATCCCAAAAAGATATATCTCTGTTTTTTTTTCGACGAAAATTTCTCTTTAATTGTATAACTAACTTCAAAATATAAGAAAGCGGTTGCAGAAAAGGAAGCGCCTTCTTCGTTCAAGCTGAATACAAAGCCATATCGTCCCATAGAAGAGTCCCCAAAGGGATTTTCCAGGAGGATTTCTACAGTCACTTTTTCCCATAATGGAAATAACTAAAATAGTTATGTATGTATATCTGAATACCTATTGCACGTCCCCTACTTTCTTATAACGGTAGATTTAGAAACCGCGAAAAATGTGCTTGTTCGTTGACTAATGAAACCATTCCGCTCCAATTTTCAAGAATGCATAAATGGAATTATGCTTGCCCTAATATTATTTAGTTAATGTGTATATGTGCTTGAAACTACTATGGACTTATCAAACGACTTCATTCACCACTATTTTGAAAACTGACCAAATATTATATAAACATCCGAAAACCTAAAAAATTTTGAAATAAGTCTCGTCTCATTTTTTTACATTTTTCACTTGGTTACTGAATTAATGAATAATTGAAAACTCATGCGGGAAAATTATCGTTTTTGTAAGTTTTTATAAATATCTAAAAATATATTAAAATAATGTATATAAATATATTTTGAATTTAATAACCTTTTATTTGGTATATCGTCTTGTTTATAACAATTAAAGCATTCCTTAGATATTACCAACCGAAGTGTTATACACTTTGAATCAATTGCGTGGGCTAAAGATACATATGTTTTAAATTAATCTTTCGTCGCCAATTGTTATTGGGTTAGACCTAAGACAACATAATATTACTATCACAATGCCATCAAATGCAATTTATTTTCTCCCATACAAACTCGACCCAGCCTAATGCAGCCGGTTCGAAAATGCCCTATCTGAAAAACTTCTTCAAGAACGCCTTATTACAGAATTTTGTTGAAGAACGCCCTATTTTAGAATTTGATTTAAGAACGTCCTCCTTCAGCTAGATCAGATAATGAATATACCCTCAGCTTTACGTAGAAGTACAAGATCACGTTTCCCACTCGAGAAGATTGGAGCAGAAATCCCACGTGGCTGCACGATGACTCACAAAAATGGTATACCGATGGTACAAAAACATCTTACGGTGTAGGTGCGGGCGTTGTTGGACCGCGTTCGCGTACATCTTTCCCCTTAAGTAAAGACGCAACGATATTCCAGATGGAACTAACTGCCATACTGGAGACCGCCTACGTCTTAATAAACACGAAATATGTCAGAATAAGAATCACCATATTTTCGGACAGCCAATCTGTACTCAAAGCTCTAGATAGCTACTCGTTCTCAACAAAAAACACTTATAGAGTGCCATAGACTCAATAACCTAGCCGCCCAAAACAGAGTCTACTTAATCTGGGTGCCTGAGCGGATTTTCAAGGTCAAAAAGGGGCAGACACATCCTTTGGTCCTTGGATTAAATAACAATGATATCAAGAGGGACATAGTGGCCAATATTCTGCACTGCTAGCTATTGACATAAGTTCGAGAGACACCATCACTCAAACAAATTCCTATACTTGAGTGCAAAAAGAGCTCAATCGGCGCTCATGCTAAGTATGAAAAACCTAAAAACACTGTGTGGAGCACTTACTGTGGTAATGAAGAGGAATCAATGGAACACCTCATTACCACCTGCTAAACACTAGCTCACCGCAGTGCCAGATTTTTAAATGACTATTTATACCTGTTTTATTTTAAAAAAAATATATATATATATGTAGACTATTCATTAGCAGATCCGGTTTTTTGCCTTATAACAATTTATATTGAAAAATTTGTATTGAGACGATTTTTTAATGAAAATTTTTGAGGAAAAATAAATATAATTGTGGATAACTTTGCTTGTTTCACAGTGCATCAAAGGACCTCTAATATACCAAATGAAATTTCTAAAAATAAAATAATCAAGAAAAAACATGTAAATTTGAAGTTCAAACGAAAAGTAATTAGATATGTTTCATTACTTTTAAACACTCTGAGCAGAGCACACAAAAATATATGGCACATGTAAACCGCATATCTCTAAGAATGTGGTTCTGTTGAGACAAATACTTGCACAATGCAAACAAGAGGTCCAGATAAATATTAAAAATGTATTTGTATGTTCATACATATGTATGTATATATGTAAATAATGGTTGTAGTAATGGATTTTTAGTACATACATATGTGCAATATATAATGCAGATAAATATATATATATGTGCATACATCAATATCTATGCCTTTACATACATAAAGTTATATATATGCTTGCATATGCGATAAGCGTATGCACTTGTATAAGAAGGAAAAAGTGTGAGCAGCAAAATTGAGTTGAGTTGAAATTCCATAATCCGACATTTGCGAAAAGCAACAGCTTCAAAAAAATTGAAATTCGGACGGATATGCTATATTTTATTGTAGCTTTGGTTTTACCGATTTTTTCATCCCAATAAGAAAAGAAGAATACAAAGCTTAAAGCAAATAAAAAACCGATGGATTAAGTTGTATTTTTCATGCTAAATTGGTTGAGTTTCCGTTTGCAGCAGCCATTAGTCAAAAAGAGTAAAGAAAAAAAAACAAAATAAACAGGAAACAACACACAAAGGAAAGAGTGAAACAAAGTTACATAATGTAGCTATAAATCGGTAATTTTGATGTTGGTTCAATAAATATACATACGTAGGTCAGTTCATCACTCAGTCGTTTACTTAGCCACACTCACACTGAGCAAAGGCGGTAACGTTCTATGAACAACTCCCTAAATCGTCTCAATGTTTGGTTGCTTAATGGAGCATTCAAATATGCTCAGCGAATCAACATTAAATGGTGGCTTAGATGTATGTACATACATACATATGTACATATATAACTAAAGTTAACGTCGCTTTCAAACAATGTTGCTGTTATGGGTTGAATACTGTTACATATTAGGGTGGTCCTTAAATGTAGGAAGCAAATTTTTGCATCAGCTTTCCTAAGCCTCAACCCGTACGTCGATGCTACTATAGTCGAAGATATCACATATAAATGTTGGTCCCCATTGGAGACGGTTAAGGCGTGTTACACAGGGGTCAAAGTACCCTGTGAAGACGAAGTGATATCCTCGACTTTATTACTCTCGATTTTGGGTATTAAATGAAAAAAAATATATATATATATTTAATTTGACTCCGCCGCGCCGTTATCGACTCCAATCGGGACCAACATTTATATGTGATATCTTCGACTACGTTAGTGTCGAGTATTAGATAAAAAAAATAATAATTTTAATTTTTTTAGTTTCTATAGAGGAATCTGTACTTTGACTCCTGTGCGACACGCCTTAACCGTCTCCAATCGGGTCCACAATCTATATGTGATATTTGTGACCGTGGTATTACCGATTGAGGGGGTGAGACTGAAAAAATCGTCAATCTGATTTTTTAAGGACCACCCTTATATATATGTATATAGAATATTATTCGTGTGGTCGTATGTACAAATGTGTGCCCTGTTAATGGTGATGATGGTTAGTGTGGGTGTTTTTAGGAAGTACCATGTGGTTGGTTTAAAATTGATTGACACATTTCTACTACTACTTTAAAATCTGGCAATATGGGTTTACAGGAGTTTCAGAATAATACGGGATACCAGAGGAGGGGACACATTCATATGTTCATAAAAAACTTACCACCTGTATAAATCTTGTGCGCTCGCAGCCAAGCTCAGGTTACCCAGCAGCGGTGGACGCTCTTTCAAATGATGATGATTTAGTAAATCCGATGATGATGCCAGTCTGTAAGTAAATAAAGCAAGAAAGTATTATTTTCGAATTTTTCCATCTTTTTTTTGTAAATATCCGACATCCTACTTACCTCAATTGCGGTGGCTTGATGCCATGTTGATCCAGTGCCTTCTCCAATTGCCGCACACGCAACCGTGACATATCCAACTCATGTTTAACCTTCCACAGATGTGTATCACAAATGGGATCATTACAACGATGCTTTTTAAGTATTTCCGTCGCTTCGAAAACCGCACCACGGAATGTCAACGCTTTACCCATCGACAATGAGAGCAACGCACAACAGTGACAGCCATCCTTTTTGGCCAAACGTTTTCGTACATATTTGAAGTAGACATGTTCGAGCAGCAGTAGCAGCGCGGCAAATAAAATACCAGCCATGAGCAGTAGGAAAGCGGATAAAAATTGTTCCAGCGCAAGTGGATCTGAAGATTTGTGCTCCTGTTTGCCAGGTCGACATGTGCCCGTCATCCAGTAACGACGTAATCGCTCCAGATCACCATTGGCACGAAACTCTAGCAGACGTTTATTGAACATTTGGACGTATTTTGAATTGCGACTAAAGGCGAGACCATAACCTGGAGAGAAAGGATGAGAGGGAGGAGACAAATAATTGAAGACAATAATAGAAAACTGTTGCAGATACGATTTTACAGCTTAAAAAAAAACTTGTCTAGATCTGAGCGCAACATTTCATGGGCATTCGTGCAGAGATATTTTGAACTTTCTTTAAATTTTATATCAGCCGGATGTAAAACACATGCCGGGGTGAAGTTATTTAAAGCTTTCTATAGATTTAGTATATGTAAAACATTTCCTTGGTCGCCTCTGTTTTATTAGCGGCGCTCAGTGTAAAAGCTCGCTATGACCAAACCGTTAATAAATGGGAATTAGTGTGCGCATTATTTGTAGGGATACAACTTTTTTAAAACCTACAAAGCAAGACTTTCTTAAGATAAGTTCGTTTGGTCATAAAAACATATTTAGCGAAAAAATTTCAAAATCGGGTGAAGGAAAGATGAGGCTCTGGGCCCGAAAGTTAGTAAAATTTATACAAATTTAAATGAAAGGGAAAATATGGCCTATAAATCAGTAAAAAATATTATTTTTTCAGCATAACTTAGGTTGTTTTTGCACGCTGATTTTATATATCAAAATTGTATGCCCCCTCAAGATATCTTACGGTCTGCTTTTCGGTGTACTACTGCTAAACACTAAAAATTTTAACTGACCTGTCATGGCATACCAGCTGCCAACTGTCATTAGACGACAGTCCTCATCTTGTGCCACCAAATAATCAAGAACTGTGCCATCGTAGATGAACGAATCGAGATTACCATTGAGTACGGCAGCAACGCCCTCAGCGACGCTAGTTTTATTGTATCTGCGAAATGTTTTTATTTTATAAAAATTTAATTTATGCAGGTTTATTATGTATGTACATATTTACTAAATACTCACTGTCTCATGTAGAGATGCATATCCTTAAAATATTTGTGTATAGTCGAGTCAGTATGACTGTAGGGTATAGTGCCAAACTTAAATGAGGGTTTATGCGAGTAGGGGTGCACCAAACGACTGTCGTTAAGTCCGCTGAATTCATGGAATTCCTCTCTGAAAAAATAAAATATTTAACTAAGAAGAGTAAGAGAATTTTTTCGTTTTCAAATTTCACGCGCTTACCGAGTTATCATGAAGGCAGCCAAGTTAGCAGTGTAGATGGCCAAGAAGACCACAGCGAATAGAGCCCACACGTTCGTCATGAAGCGTGAGGTGAAACCGCGCGGTGAGTCCACATGTACGGCAGCTTGAAACAACACCGCCCACACGAGCCAATAGGTGCGACAAAGCGAGAACCGATAAGGCGTCACACTTGTATTTTGTAAATAGAGTTTCATGTTATAGCCACTGGGTGAAAGCCACTCGAAAAGGAAGATCATGAAAGTGGCCGCATGTATCGCCACAATGCCGACCTGTGGGTTTTATTTTATAAAAAAAAAGGAAATATTTAGTTTAAAACAAAAACAGCCCACTCCCTTTTATCCCCGCCCACTCACCAACATCCATGAGGCCGTATCGAATGGTTCCAGAAAGGCTGTCGGCGATATAATACCTGTACGCTTCGCCACCACTATCGCAATGCCCGTCTCCATGAAGGGCTCACTAAAGTCCACCACAGCTTCGCGTTCGGTATTGATCATCAGCGATGTCAATACCATGTCGGTTTTACGATTTACTAAATCTGCAATCAGCCCATTCCATTTACCATTCTCAAGTGTACCCCATTTACCATCTTCGACCCGAACCAATTCGTATGTGAAACCCAATTCTTCGGCAAATTTTTCCAGCAGATCGATGCAGAAGCCACTACAACACTGGTAAAACGATTCGTTACGATGCGCTTGCCCCACATCGATGTCAGCGGCCATCTCATGATCGGCCGCGACCCGACAAAGGACGCCGCGATCCATTAGACATTTGCCACTGATTGGGTCGGCGGGCGACAGATTGATATAGGGTGCTTCTTCGAGGAATGTTATCTTTAAATGGAATTTTTCGGGTACACCCTGTGGTGGAGCATGCGAGTTACCCGGCCACGCGATGTCACGGATATCGAGCTTTTGCGTCTCCCATGATTTCCAGACGCCAATCTAAATAAGTGAAGAGTGGGGAAAGCGGAAAGAAATAGTAAGAGCGAAGAAGTGCAGAGGAATGAAGAAAGGGATAGTTATGAATAGGAAGGGAGAAAAAGAAGCAAAATGAGAAAATTTGATGGAATTGAAAGAGATGCTAAATTGAATGTAGAAATGCGGTAAAGTCATAAAATTCAAATAAAGAAGCGAATACATAAGTATGAAATTAAGGATGGAAAACGGAAACAAGTGGGAAGTTTCGCGGTGCAATCAAAATTTAATTTGCAAACACTTACCTCTTCCCAAACGAGATTTTTATTGTTTGCTCCAGGACGCAAGTTCATGATTTTCAGTTCAGCAGATTTAAGATCGCCGTCGGCAGTGAACTCTATATTCGGCTTATTCAGATCGCCTTCGATGGACACGTTGCGCAAATAACGGAAGAAACTGAATGAAAACATGAAATAAATATTTATATTTGGAGTATTTGTAATACGGTTACCAAGGCGAATTCATACAAGGCGGTGTAAGCGGAGCAGCTGGTTTCAAAGTGAGCTGTGCTGGTTGTCAAAATGATGTGTTTGTTGTACATTTTTTGTGTTCGGATTATCATCGTGCGTGTAATTTGTTAGTGCAGTTTTTTTTTTGATTTTGTTCTGCCGCCATCACCTTGTATGACTTCGCCTTGACGGGTACTTTCAAAGTATATACTCACGTTTCACCGTTATCCCAGCGTCCGCGTCCCTCATCCTCACACGAAAGTGATTGCGTTGTAAGGCGTCGCCCCCGATTTGCCGGATCTGTAAGGTAGGATTCCACACCGAAGGCATAAATTTTGATTGCATTCGATATTTCATTCATTAGCGCAGCACTACTCGTATCGAAGTGTACACCCAACATGCCAATGGGAAATTGTGAATGTGCATCCTTCTTCTCGATAACCGATTGACTAACGACCCACACATAATTTTCGCCAGTTAACTTCATTTCTTCAGCAGCTCTAAGAATAGTAACCGCTTCGCCTTGTGTGGCATAGAGGAGCATCACTCTAGCCTCGCTATTCACTAATTCCATCAAGTCGCTGGTGCGCGTTACAACAATCGAATTGAGTATCGTGAATTTGAAATGGTCTTGCATTTCGGCGACACGCTCCCGTACAGCCTGTACAAAATCATCGTGTCCGGCTATCTGAGAGGTGACAACCGAAAACTGATGCCATTTATAACGCTCAAGAATGCTCAACATAGCAGCACTTTGATGTTCTATACTTGGAGCTAACTGAAGCTGAAGTGTCGATTGAGAGGCGCGTCTCTCCAAACCAGAATTGTCAGCATTCCATGAGATTACCGGTATGCCAAGATAGCCGGCCAGTTGTAGGAAATACTGAGCGGAGGCAGTGCTATGACCGAATTGTTCATTATTCATCATATATAGTATGGCGGAGACGTTCGCTTGCAGGAACTCCTTGCAGAGTGTGCTCAAAATGGCTGAAGTTATGGTGATCGTTGAGGAAAAAAGTGAGAAATTGTGGGAATAAATTACAAATGAATATTAGTCTATGTATTAATTTTTTGATGGCAGTAAATATATGTATGTTTGAAAATAAAAATTAAATTTATTGCTGTTTGTACAAAAAATCTTCTTAATTTATAAAGGACCCACGTATACTAAGAAGCGCTGTGGAATACGACTAGTTCAATCCGTAGGTAATTAATTAAGGCTAGTTACTCCTCGGTAGGAGTGTAATGACATAATCTTATACAATGGAAATTTATACAATTTATATTTCTGGGGGTATAATAGAATCAAGGTTGCAGTACACAACGTCAATCTATGTATCCAAGTATCCCTAAAGAGAATTACAATTCGAGACTAGAAAATGTTTTCTTTTGCATGATTACCGACCCGACTTAGTATGTACATTAGGGCGGGTAAATTTTGTTTTTACTATGCGCGTATAGCATAGGAGAATTCTACATAACCATTGTTATAATTTTCCAAGTTGGCGAAGAGATTTTTATGATGTGATAAGCATTATATGTATGTCGAATAGTACTTTCTGATACTACCTTTTGTATATTTCCGCGGATTCTAAGCAAATTCGCCGAAGAAACCATGGATCTAAAATCGATTTGGAGTTTGCCTAATTGCGAAAATAGGTTTCGAAGAAAATGGAAAAATTTCCACTGTTATGCCCTCTGTTGGAAGTTTTAAGAAAAAGTTCCGTACAGAAATTGATTCTTCATACCAACGAAAACCGTTTTTATACAAAATTTAAACACTTCTCTACGACACTACAGCGAAATGCTAAGAAACCTATTTTCGCAATTTGGCATTCCCCAAATTGATCTTTCACCCACGATTTCTTCGGCAAATTTGCTCAGAATTACACGTAGAATCCTTCTGTGCTATACGCGCATAGTCGAAAAAAACTTCCATACAAATTGACCTGCCCTAATGTACATATATTGCACAAACGATCACACATATTTTTGTTTTCATGAAGGACAACATGAGACCGTCAGACGGTTATCGTCATACGTGATTCAAGCAGTGGAAAGCTGACGATAAAGAGAAGATGAGCTGTGTTAGTGATTCTTAAATCAGCAACACTGTTGGTTGGGATGAAAATGTGATGAATTATAAATCGAAGGGAAGCAGGAGCCACTATAAGTTGCAACAACCACAAACGGCGCTTCAGATAACGGTAGACGAATAAATATAAAATCTACAAGCAAATATTTTAAAATCAAGCATTTCCTTTGCACTAATTTAGTTTCAATTTAGCAATTATTTACTCGTACCTTTTTCTTCAAAGCAATTCTAATGAGAACATTTCTTTTTAACTAAGACTATGAGAAACTAGCTTCTGCTCGGCTTCTTTTTCGCTTATTAAAAATGTATACATTTATATAATAAGTAGTGCATTTTGCTGCTATGTATGTATATTTGTTATATGAATTCCCGTTACCAACTAATATTTACCTATAGCCCTGTATGCGGCTCACAAGAAAACGGTCAAGAAAAAATTGCCATTATTTCGTGTGTGTCCAAGGAATTTTGACATTTTTGATACCTCACAGCCTGTTGCCTCACTCTTTCCTCAAGAAATAATGGAACGGGCATATATTTCTGTTGCAAACCTGGGTTGCCTTGTGCTCTTTTTTACACAAAACTTTAGAAAACCGTAGTAGAAAGCGTAATAAATTTCTTAAGAACAGCGTACTGCCGCAAGGAAATTTGACTCAAGAAAATTTCTTAGCTATTTCTTGTACGCCATTTTATATGGAGTTTTTGCTTTTCTTGAGAGCTGCATACAGGCCTTATATTACGTAATTTATTTCATATAACTACCAGCCTATTTTTTATTTATAGAAGGCGCTATTGCCACAGCGGAAACCGCACTGACAATTTAGTGCTAAGATATGCGGCAATGAGTTCAGAATTGTAACGTGCATACATACGTACATAGCCCTATGGTAATTAAATTTCACTGAGGCGGTAATAAATTTTGCTGTGATAGCAAATGTTGCCAGACGATAGTCGGACGGTGGTGCAGGTGCGGAATCGAGTGAGAAAGAAAGACAAGGATATTAAATAGATGCTGCCACAGTAAGTATAAAGCTGAAGGCTGAGCTTGATAATGAATGTGAATGGGCGGACAAGCGAGGGTATTTTAACAGCAAGTCGCTTGACTCGTTGGTTACTTAATTACTTTGGATTGCTGGATTTGTTTGTTTGGAATATTTGCACATTTTGTTCGTAAAACAAGTTCTAAGCGGAACAGGGTTTGTTTTTCTTTCTTTTCCCGGGGAGGGTGCCTCACCCCTTTAGTCGGCAAAAAAAACTCGACACCAAGTAATACACGGTGCGCTTGTATTAGGTTTAAACCAAAAGGCCTTGTAATTAAATTTTTCTTCACATTTCACTTTTGTCATCATAACCCAGTGATCTGATAAAAATATTTTACAATAATTAGGAACTTTTCAGATCTAATGACAATTTTTTGAAATTTTGCGGACTTTTGAGGATTTATATTTTTTGGAGCATGAAGAAAATTTTTAACGCTAAATGAAAATTTGCGATAATTCAGAATTTTTTGAGACTATAGTGCTTTTAGGGATATTTTGGAAATTTTTAATTTTGGGCAAATAGAATAATATCGGTACTTTTAGAATTTTTCGATAATTTCTTGGATTTTTGGTATTTTTTTCTGGAACTGTCCAATTGGTTTCTTTTGGGATCATCCAGGAGTAAGCATTTGTATTGCTTAAATTATATTTTATGTGATAGCAAATATTATTTTTTTAACACAGACAGGTGGTAACTCTACGAAAAGATAAACCAGTGTTAGAATAATAAGTGTACCACTTATTGCCAAGTTATATCAAGTTATTTTTTTGCATCCTAATTTTAGTTATTTGTTTTATTAAACTAAAAAAAAAACGGATGTGAGTAAGTGAAGCGAACATAATAAAATGTTTTGAACATCTTTTCATTTCACTTATGCAGCCCTCCAGTACATATGTATATATATATTAGGGTGCCCATTGAAAATGCCTTTTGTTTTGGAAATTTCAAGACCTTACCCCACAATTTTATTCTTTTTTATTAGAAATATTATTGCCTATTTTTATAGATTTTTTAAAGGTCGATTTAGGTGAGAAAATGCGATTTTGTAGATTTATGAGTTTTTGAATGACTATTTTTGCTTCGATTTCAAAGAGCGAATATTATCTGAGAAGAGGATATATAGTCTTTAAAATGGTATATAATAATCTAGGCTAGGCTCTTGAAATTACCAAAAAAGGCATTTTCGATGGGCACCCTAATATACATATGTATGTTCGAAAGAAATCAAGCAGCTTCTGTGAGATGATTGTTTGATTTGGAGTACACTCAATTTTACTTTATAAGTATGCATATGTATGTATGTATGTACTTATGTATATATACAGTTGCATGTTGGTACTTTCACGTATATTTGCAATTTGTGTGTTTACTGCTTTCTTTGTTTCTTTTTGGCTATTTAACTGTCGATTAACCGCGAAGCTTACCAAGCGAAGCGTTAAGAAACTAAATTTCCGCAACAAAAGCCATACGTAGTACATAAACATACGAGTACATATAAATAAACATACTTACATATGTATATGCTATGCAAGCATATAAACACGGCCGCACACATTAGGTCGGGTCGCGCAAAAAGCATTCTATTGAATAGTGCGAACATTTGTATGCCGCTAAAATCTACCTCCAGCAAATTTGCTGGCAACTTTTCGTGCTCCTAATGGTAAATTGTGAAAATAGTTACGTGAGTGGTCGAGATGAGCGGTCTACTTTTTTCCATATATAGTGAAGTATTTCCTATCCATTTTGGTTAAAATCTTCATCAAATAAGTGTTCACATGCTGATTTGGTTTTTCACAAAGTGACAAGTGTTTTTTTTCAAGTAATTTGTTTTGTTACATCAAATTCAAAAAAATTTTAGCATAATTTCAAAATTTGTTAATCTGAATTTTTAGAGTACTTTTGGGCATGCCCAAACTTTTGGTTATAGGTCATACCATTTTAGTATAATAAAGTTTCAAGCGGCACGTTGATTTATAATAAATTTTTATTGCTGACGGATTTTTGAAATTTTTTCCATAAAAACGTGAACTTATTATAGAAAGAGACGCAATACCGTTCGGGAAAAAAAGGATCAAAAAAATCAAAAGCAGTTTTTTAAATTGTCAAAAAAAACCTGTATGGGCACACCCAAAAATGTTTTAAAAATTCGTATTTATTTTTTGTTATTCTTATTAAACAAAGTTTGAATATTTGGTTTATATAGTTTTGGTTAAAGCATTAACAATGTTTTTATAAAAAAAAAAATAAAACTTACATGCAAATCATTGTGAATATTAGAAAAATGGAACATGTGAATACTTGTTGGAGTCACTGTATAACTGTATATTACCAAAAATTAGAAAACATGTTATTAGTCACCTATAATACTTCACAACTGGTCATTATTAACCCGCCATTTTGAATTTCGAAATTATGTGGGGAAATTTAAAACCAGCAACCCCAATAAACATGAGTAAGCAAGGTTTGGTTAAAACTGTACCACTTTTAGACTTAAATAATAAAACCGTTTTTTTTGTGTTGAGGTGGACCTGGTCTAATGTAAGATGTACATACATATGTTCATATATAGATATGTGCATACACAACTGTGCAAAGCATTTGGTAAGTTCATTATCCAACAATGTAGAAATAAATGCTTAAACATGGCGTGGATTCAAAACTAATTCGCCAAGGATTTATTTATCGATTAAGTTCTGACTTTGGCAATTTAATTTCTAGTTGAATAATTGCAGCTGGTAAGTACTTAATGAGCCATTTTTTCTAGAAATCAACAAGAAAACAGCGTTGTTGTTTACTTGTGCTCCAGTTTAGAATAGAAAAGGGAAAAATAAATAAAGACTTGAGTAGGGCAAGAAAAGCATTGAAAAGAGGCAATGAACGTAATAAGGCGTTAAATGGGGGGAATCAACGACTTTTACCACTTCAGGACTATTTAATTTGGCTTCGCTGGATTGAACGTCAAAGTGACTTTAAGAGATACCGCGCTGTCAATTAAACTCTTCATGCAATTCTCCTCTTTTATCTAATTACCAATGCTGGCGGTCGCCATTGTTGTTTTGCTATTAAGTCTACTACTTCACTGTCGGGCTTGCGTATATTTTCACTGCGCACCATTTTTCTAAGCTGTGGCCAAGGTTAATATTTTAATTAAATAACTGGCGCGTGGGTGAGTAAAACGCTGGTGAATGTGCGAAAGTGCTCGTAATGTCATTAACATTTGCTACAGCCACCAGCGTCAATCAACACATCACAGCTTATAAACTAATGATTTTCGCTCTTTCTTCCATCAAGCTTATTAAAACGTGTCTAAGCAAAAGTGGCTAGTGAACGTATAGAACTGCGGGTAAATAAAACACAAATAGTACTGGTGCGTAAAAAAAAGGAAAGAAAAAAAGAAATTTCGTTATAGAAATTAAGTGCTATTTTGGGGGCTCTTTAATGCCATCCATAGCTTCTTTCCATTGACAAATCGTACTCCTCAAAAATGTATAAAGCGCATCGGGAAGGTAGTGTCTCAGAGGTGGCCCCATACTAATCTGGTTAAGATCTGATCATTGGATCATGAAAATATTAACGGTACTCCTAAAATTTTATATGACATTTGAAGTCGGATTTGTTTTTTGCTAAAAAATTACTTGTTTTCAATTGTATTTATTTGTTTGTAATTTTTAAATAAAATTTTTTTTAAATAATAATATTATTTTTATTTCATTTCATTTTTATGACACAAGTATTTGTTTTCATATATATTTTTTTCAAATGAAATTAGATTTTAAAAATTCTAATTTACATATATTTAAATTGGAATAATTATATTAACCAGAACCGGTAGTTTTCGCGCGACGCCACAGCCGACATTTGTAAGGAAAGCAATCAACTCTTTTGACTCTGAAAATTCTGGCAGATGTCGCTGATCGCATAAATTATTCGCAATCTTCGACCTGGCCATCGCTTTAGCTCATACTAGTTAATGAACGTGTATTTCTAATGAGTGGTTTGGTTTTTCCCTACCGGGTGGCTTTGAATCTAAATAATTCCAATTTTCTGTGTTTGATTGAGATTTCTGGCGAGCATCGATATGCTGGGACACAAATGGCGAGACCAAGGCATATGAAACGGGTTTAAAATTAGAGCAAAAACCATATTTACGTGTATTTTGTTGTTGGTTATGGTCTCTAAAGTGTCAACAAAAAATATTCAGCTTTTTTAATACCAAAGTGCGCCATACGTAATGGAAAACAAATCGAAATTAATTAAAATAAAATTGATTTCACTTTCTTTCTTGGTAAATTTTTTTGTGACAAAAACAGTTTATAAAAAAGATATTTGCAATTGATTTACATACGGTCTCCCACATTATTGCCAACAAACAAAAACGAACCCTTGACAACCGATGGGTCTAGAAGCTTCACTTTTTTATACCCGAGCTCACTTGTGCACAAGGGTATTATAACTTTGTTCACATAACGGTTGTTTGTAACAAGCAAAACGAATCGAGATATTGTATATAGACAAATGTACATACATAATTAAATGATCAGAATGAAAAAAGAAATCAATTAAATGGTGACTGTCTGTCCATCCGTCCATCCGTTCGTCCGTCTGTGCATACGATAACTCGAAAAATTACGCCTACTTTTCATATAACGGTATAATTCGGAAATGCTTGAATTTTCTATATTTCGAAATTTAAAGACGCTAATTTACTCAAAATTTATACTAACAACAACTCCTTCAAAAGAAGTAACATTATTATGGAATTTTGGAAAATGGGCGTGATAGCGCCCACAGATAACTATATAAGTTTATCGAAGATGTTTGAAATTGGACTAAAACTTACCATGTAGCGGTAATTTTCGGAAATATGAAGAAAAAACTATATTTAATACTTGCGCCGGGTATCTAATGTTCGACTCCGCCCGAACTTAGACCTTTTTACTTGTTATTTGTGATTTTATTAAAAAAGTTTTAATGCAGTTTTTTTCTAAATATTTATGTATTTATATCAAAGAACAAATTTCACAATAAAATTGTAAAGAACCGTTTTGACGAATGAAACTCAAAACTCTTCATTTTAAACGTTTTCGATGGTTAACACGAACAAGTATAGCAAAAATTTTCAAAGCTTTTTCCAATATCATATAAAAAAAATGGATTTTTCTCTCAAAAAAATGTTTTTTTCTCAATAAAATATTTTTTTCTTTTGTTAATATTTTCAATAGTTATTAACTTAAATATGATTTGGTGAGAATAACTAAAAAAAGAACACAAAATCGATTCACACAATTTACGCACAGAAAACAGCTTTGCTAAGCAGTTGTTGGTTTTTTATAAAACCCTTATTTGGTTTTAAGTTATCTTTATCAAATACCAGGAACTAAAATTTCTCTTTTGTAAGTACAAAAAACGACGAACGAGGGGTTATATGAAAGGTGATCGAAGTTTTTCTATATCGTTGTTGGCAAATGCCTGGCAATCAACTTTTCTATTAAAAAATTGAAGAACAAAACCATTTTTTAATTAAAATGGCGAATATATAACGCTAAAAGCGTATAAGGACAAAGTGAGCTTTGCAGTTTATGTACTTTAGGCATTCTTTGTCCAATATTCTTTATTCTTCGAACTGATTTTTTACGCATATCTGCGAACATATAAAACATATCTACATATGTGTAAATATTGCATGTTCATGTATTGTATCTTATTTTCAGACTTTAAAGTACACACCATCTCGTACTAAAGATTACCTAACACTGGCAGGAGACAATCATCTCCAATTCAATGTGTCATCAATTATATTTACTATATTGGACGTGAGTAAGATATCCTTACTATCGAGAGATGACAAGAGAAACACCAGCACCACCGTTAAGCATTTTTATAGTAAATATCAACAATATACTCAATAGAATGTTGATTTCACAAATAGGATTACATCATAATTTTAAATATAAATACATAAATGCCTCTCAACAACATTTATTGCTCCTAAAAACAGAAAATTAAATTTCAAAGCCCTGTAAATTGTCTGCGTTCATAAAAGCCTATAAAATTTAATTAACAAAGGAATATTATGGAGGTGGAGGAATGCCTAAAAGTTCCTATATTTATACGAGTGTTTTCGCATACTGCTACTTCTGCTACTGTGTCCGCTCCTTTTAGATTCGCTCCATGTGCACATCTAATTCAACAAGAAGAAAACCAATTTTACAGTGGAACCGTGAAAGGAGTCTTAAACAACGACAAAATGTTGGCAAATATTTAAATGGAAAAGAAAATCTTTGCAATGGCAAAGTGAAGAAGTTGAGGTGAAGCGCGCTAATTCAATTATGACACTGTCATCAAGCAATTTAAGCAGCTGTGACGGTCGCTATATAGTGGGCGCCACATTTTCACACCGCTTTCTGACAGTCATAACGGCGAGCGCACAATTTCGATGAATACCTAAACATTTCTAAAGCGCCTCGATGCGTTCGCGTGTGTGCGGAGGGGGGACTGAGGTGTGTGTCATAAACCGTTGACGCTTCACAAATGTGTCGTGTCGCAGCACTAAAACACAGACAGACAGACCGAAAGACAGCTCTTTAGTGCAAACGCATTCAACTCAAATAATTGCCCTGAAGTGCGTGTGTGGCTGTAGGATCTTATGGTGGCCAATGTGGCAGTGGTAGTTTACTTACATATGTATATATACATATGTACATATAAAGCAAGCATGAAGCCTATTATGCCATCATTCAGGCGCGAATTTCAATCACTTATGATGCGGCATATTTAGCATCGCTATTCATTCATTCATTCATTTACTACATGCGTATGGACGCAGCTTATATATATGCATATACATAGGGTTTTTGTTTTTCTAAAGGGTGTTTTTAAACAAGGTTTTCCACGACCGTTTCAGAGTCTGGATATTTTAATTTTATTTAGCACGGTTAGGACTTGGCATACCAAGACGGCTGGTAGTGCGATTACCAAGACGAAGACACACTATGCTAAAATCAAAGACCGTCCAATTTCACATTATGCTGCTAAAGCGCTTACCGCCGCCAATCGAAATGTCATTTTCCATTGCTGAGGTGGTGAGATGTTCATTTTCAAATTAACTTATAATTGAAACCCAAATGCAAATAAGTTATCAGCGCCAACACATAAATCAGATATTTGTAGATTTGGGTCACCCTGTACGCACACTCGTACGTTCAGTGCGTTCTCCAGTCAGGCAAACATTATTAATACCCCTTCAATTTCATTTGCATTTTCGCTTTTACCTCACCGACGTCATCAGTTTCACCCGGCGCACAGTGGGATGTTTCCATGTAAGCTGCGTTCAAAAGTAGTAACTGGACTACGAATTCGCTGAAATTTTGCATGTTTTCTATTTTGCAGTTTGGCAAAAAAAAAATTTAGAAAATGTTCGCAGCTCTTGTGGGCGGAAATGGTAAATGTTATCCGGTTTTGATAAAAATCGAACTACATGCTACATATGTCTTGGAGTTCATCCAAATCGGTTATTATTTAAGAGTAAATATTATGAAATTGACGAAAATTTTTGTATTTCCAAAACTGTTAAAAATGACAAAACAGAAACATTAAAAAAGTATTCGTACCACGGTGGCCCTTAAAAATATCAACATTTAAATTTTGTATGGGACACCCTTTATTTTGTTCTACGTATAAAATTAAGACATTCTCCAGGTTTTGAAAAAAATTTTATTTTGAAAAAAAAAATCGTAAATGTTCCACAATTTTTTGGCTTAAAATCTAATAGATTTGACATTTTATTGAAAATTATGTTATTAGTTAAACTGTATCTGAATAAACTAAAATTTTTGCCGAATTCCTGCAATTAAAAAAAATACATACTTCAAACACCTACATATATGTATATGTATGTACATATATACATTTTTTTTTAATTTAGAAGTTTTCGTGGACGTGATTATTTTGTACGTAGAACCAAATAAAGTAGTGCCGTTCTTCAACCAAATTCTGAAAAAGAGCGTTCCTGAAACGTTTTCTGGGATAGGGCGTTTTCAAACTGGCTGCCGAGATGGGTCGATTTTCCACTCAGCCACCGAAATATACACTTTTATAAAAACAAATATATACAATACAATATTTTTGATTTGGATTATTTTTCTATGAATCAGCGCAATTGCTTTTCCTGAATTCGTTAGTCCGTTTTTACTAAGTTTGACCACTATAGTCCCATTGTGCGCCGACCGCTTGGGCCTACGCTATTTGCAAATAGCCCTGCATATAATCCGGCGCCCACGAATGCGCACACACACGCAGAGGAATGAATGAATGCAAATATGTAGTAAGAGCGCTTGGCATTTGGTTACGCAATTTAGAAGCAACAAAAACGGTATTATTGATGTGTGGCGTGCAATGTGGTTGGCACCCGCCTGTCTGACAAGTTTTTATAAGACTCATTAATTTTATTTAAGCAGCATTCAATTATTTTAATCTCTACATACATATGTACATATCGTTATAACAATTCGGTGTACCACCACGCATAGCAAGTCAAACAATGGCATAGCGCACCATCGCACACGCGCACACATGCTTCACATGCAGAACGCATTCATCATCACATATTTGATGGATCTTCAACACCATCGCTTGGCAGCTGTTGCAAAAACAAAAAAAAAAGTGACGGTAGTAATGACATTAGCGCTGATGGCAGCCAGGCAGCCATTACCACTCAGACATCGTTGGTGAGCCTGTTGGTGGCACTAAACTGTGTGGAAAAACTCGCATGATTTTCAATGCCACTCGTGCAACGCGGACTAATATTAAAGGCAAATGTATAACAAAATAAAATAAAAACTAAATGACTTTGTACAAAAACGCCAAAAGTAAATAAAATCAGAAAAGTTGGTCGAGCAGCTGAAGTCGTATCAGTTAGTTAACCAAAGCAAAAAAGTTAACACTCACTACGCAATATGCATTACGATGTTCGATTATTCGCAATTTTTTATTTTAAGCCGATTTTCCGGTTATTCGAGAAAAACTCTACAGAAAAAAATTACTTCATAAAATAGAATTCTCGGCAAGAAGACATTGTTCTTATATTTATGTACATAGAAGTCGAATTTTATTAAATTATAAAATAAATATGAAATTCACTTTTTTGTACTTTATTTATATGTATGTTACCTAATCTATATACAGTGGCGAACGAAAGTATTGGCACAGTGAATTTTTCGCAATATATCCAAAGTTTTTTATTCTTAGTTATTTGCGATAATTTTTTATAAAAATATGGTTCATACTCCACCATAAAACATTAAAATCAAATCTCCAAACTTTGTGCAAAACCCAGGAGAGTTCAAAAAATTTGCATACTAATTTGCAACTTTTTATTCAGATTTTTTTTGAAAAATTCTAAGAAATCAGTTTTATAGCCCATTCGATTTTAGTATAAGAAATTTAAAGTTTGAAGTAGCTAGATAATCTCGTTGATTTTTGTCAATTTTCTTCACGCAGGTTCTTCCATAAAAAGTGTGTTCAACAATAATTTTTTGTATGGAGAAAATGAGCAACACCTGCTACTAAAAAAATTGCCAAAAATCAACGCGATTTTCTAGGAAGTTCGAACTGGCACTTCCTAAAATCGAATGGGCTATAAAAATGCACTCTTAGAATTTTTATAAAAAATCTGAATACAAAGTTTGAAACTAGTAAGCAAATTTATTGAATTTTCCTGAGTTCATCAGGTAATGGAAATATGTATCAGAATGCTAGAAAAACTACATTTAAGAAGATTTTCCATGGGAGCTACATACATCGATAGTCATCTCCAATAATGGCACAACTCAAAATTTCATGTTTTTGAGTTACGTGGTGGATTAGGTTTATAAATAACCATATTTTTCTGTGGCAAATCGAAATATGCTTGGTTGTTGCCAATCCGACAAAGGAGCAGTTTTGCCATTTGTCACAAAACCGAAGTACCCAACCCTTACTACTGAACAGTATCATATTTAGCGCGAACAGGTATTGGCATAAATCAAAAACTCTCATTAGGTTAGTGATGGTTTTATGTGAAATAACGACACTTTTCGTTTTGTGCCGTTGTTCAGCAATACAAATGGAGTTTTTTCGTTTAATAGCGTCCCGTACGAACATATCGATGGCTGAGTGGAAGATCGACCTATCTCGGCAGCCAGTTCGAAAACGCCATACCTCAAAAATTTTTTCAACAGCGCCCTATTTCCGAATTGGGTTGAAGAATGTTCTATCTTAGAATTCGGGCCAAAAGCGCCCTATCTCTGCATATTTTCAATGTATTTTCGTTTGAGATAGGGCGTTCTTCAAAAAAATTGTGGATATAGGGTCTTTCGGTAAATATCTAAAATAACACGTTGTTCAATCAAATTCGGAAGTAAGGCGTTCTTGAAAAGTTTTCTGAGATAGGGCCTTTTCGAACTGGTTTCCGAGATAGGTCGATCTTCCACTCAGCCAATGATATACAACTATTTTTAAATTAAACCAACCGTAACCATTTTGTAACCATCATTATTTTCTCTTCAACGTATTTTTGCAGATTGTGCTCTCCATACATGACAATTTGCAGAAATCTGTTGACTTTGATGGTCTAATCGAAATTGCTCCCTTTTTCAGTAACGTTCGAACATTTAAATTTTAAATTTCCATTATTTTGCTCTCATTATATTTTTTTTTACCGACAAATGCAACGCTAGAATTGGCCCATGTGTAATCGCATATGTACATATATGCCTGCATGCCTAGTCTTGTTGACGAGGTAGTAACGTAAAAATGCAAACATACTCGTAGTAACTAAAATTCAATTATGTAAGCAAAACACGAGCGTGTAAATACGCACATATGCACATAGATAAATTTGTGGGTACACAGAGTTTCATCGTAAACATGCATTTCCAGTGTAGAGTACATATGTATGTATGTACAATGGAAATTTTCCAACAAAACAAGTTGATGGTGAGTGAGGCAAAATTTTGTTTATTAATCCTTTTAATGCACATCAATGGCCGAAAGTTTCTCGAAAGCCACTAAAAGTAATAAAAAGTGGCGAATATTAATAAAAAAAAAGTGTAGGAAATAGATTGGATAAAAATTGGAAAATATTACAGACGAAATGCAAGAATAAAAAACGTAGTAACTGAAAAGCTAAAACTTTATTCTTGAAAAATAAGTGAAATGAGATGAAAAGGAATGTGAAAAGTTCTAAACGAAATCAAAAGGAATGGCATGGAAAAGTAATAATAATAGCAGACAGCTAACAAGAGAAAAGAACAAATATGCACATACATACATACGTACACAGCGGAAAACGGTAGTGGCAAGTGGCCAGCAAAAAACAATGCTCACTAAGCAAACAATGGAAACTACGCTGAGCTAGCGAACCGATAGTGAACGATTGTTTGGTAGGCAGTTAGGAGGCTAACGGCATTAATGACATTGAATGGGCCGCGGTAACGACGTCGTAACACAGCTACTGCCATGGCTTTTATTTCAAGTCTCGTTTCATTTGGTGTTGTTTGTTTTTGCAGTTGTTGTGTTGATTTTTGATATCTTGCAGACTAGTGAGTGGTTGGAAATTTATAGAATCCGAGCACGCCGCGCAAAAAACGCCCCAGCAAATAGCATTTTGTTGTTACAGCACTATCGTTTCCACAGCACAACAGTGCGTATACGTAACATGGGGAGGGGGGGTGGTGAGAGGGGGGCGGCTGTGTAAGAGCGTGCGAGCGAAGGCTTTGCCTGCGTTAAATGCTTGTTTGTTTGCTTTAGCCATATTTTTATACACAATTGCCTCGCATGCGATATATGTATATATGTATGTGTGTGGTTGTTTGTTTTAGGCAACTCGAGTTGTGTGAGTTAATGCCAAGGCCTTCAATTTTCAGCAGTCAGTTTCCATACATACATACAAATTCTGGTTGTGGTAATGATGTTGCTCCTAAAATTGCCGTACACGTTAGCCAAACGCTGGCAGTAAAACGAAGCGCTCGCTGCTTATGTTAACACCAAATTTTATTCTTACTGTTTATGTTTTCGGTGTAGCTTGTGTGGACGTCAATCTGATTGCTGTCGATGATGATGGCGATGTACGCACATACATATGTGGCTCTGATGGGGGTGCGTTATTGAAAAAAGCTCACGTGTAAACAACATTTAAAACTACATAAAACCAGAAATCGTATTAACAACACTTTGAAATTGGATTATCCGGAATTTGGCAAAATCTCTTCTTACATCTACACTATATTTGTATCTGTTTACACAAGCCGTTGTGCACACACACACACATTCGTGGGAGTTCTAGCACTATTCGAAATAAAGTAAACAAACGCTGAGGAAAGTAAGCGAGGATCCATCATGACAGCTTTTTAATAAAGCACAGACATACGTACATAAAATCAAAACGGTGTCAGCTCCTTTTTATCTACCATAAGCCTCATACTTCATGGGAAAGTTAATCCAGTAAAATAAAAATATACAACTACCAGCACCATATTCAGAAATGAATTCCAATCAAGTGTGGTATAATAGTAGATGCCTGCATTTTCTTTGTTTTTGTAGTCGCTGCTTACAAATATACTTACATACATACTTATTTATACGTATGTTTGTATGTACATACGAAAATCTACTGCCCAGGAGAAGCTATGTATTTGTATACAGTGCTAATGGAAGGGAGTAAATGATGATAAGTTAGCCATGGGTTCAAGTATTCCTAAAGAGTGGCACCATAAATTTTATAATCTAAATTTTTTAAGGAAATAAATGTTGTATACCCCAAACAAAACATTTGGTAAATCGAAAAACTCTTGAGACATATTGCAACCTAGGTAGCTCTAAAGACGTCAATCTAGGCGCGTTTTCTTATCAAAGAATATATTGGGTCATATAAAAAGACTCTGCGGATTTTTGTCAATAATTCAATTGCGTTCGATTGACGTAGAGAAGCGCAATTGGATAGCCTTGTTGATTAGCCCGTAAACGGAAGAGTCGAAGGAGTAGGCCCCCGGGAGTAGGATCGAACGCGAAATCGGCATCGACTCAGTAATGAGGAGTATTGGACGGAATCGTTAGTAACAGCAAGGGCTTATCGACGACCGCGATTTCGGTATCCAGGATGTTACCAAGCCAAGTGGACCAAAGAGGTGTCGCGCGACCAGAAGGGGAAACCAAAGGGAGATCTTAAGAGGGAGATGTCTCAAGAGAGGAAAAGCGCCCTTGTTATGCGAAGCCGCTAAGCAGGCAAGCTCAATCATCATGGTCAATCATAGCCCAAAGGAAACGTGTGTGACACCAGTTATCTCCTCCGCGTTTTTAAAGTGAGTAGAGGAAGCTCTGGCTCGCCTCCACGCTGTGAAAGCGGCGTTTGGCATCATGGTATTACAAACGAATCAAATGCGCCGACGAATGCTGCAGTGTCTCTGGTGGGAGAGTTCTGGGAAGGTGTCGGGCTATAAGCAGTGCACAAAAAGGATTTGCGATCGTGCGGCAGTGCCTGGCTGCCTTCCGTACCGTAGGGGATTGAAGAAACCCTCCACTATTAAGCTATTTACGAAAAAATTACTATGTTAAAAAATTATTAGAAATAATTACAGTTGACACCAAAAGGCAAGGAAAAAGTTCTTATAGGTCAGCAAGTTTGGATTCTCAATGGTAAGTGTGACATGAGATTCGAATTTTAATAAAAGGGAAGGTAGAATTCGAATATCATGTCACATTTACCATTGAGAACCCAACCTTATTGACTTCTTAGAACTTTTTCCGTGCCTTTTGGTGGAAACTATAATTATTTCTAGTAATTTTTTTTTTTAACATAGTAAGATTTTTAATTTTTTCGTAAATAGCCTATTACTAGAGTTTATTTTCAAAGCTTTCCAGCGATATATGTATAACCTGTAGTAATAAAAGCGTGATGACTCTCTGACACTGAGCGAGCGGTCCGAGAAGCTCCGCATTTCGCATTAACGGAGCTTGCCGATACGGTTTCCCGGACTGCTTAAAACTGACAGCCTTCCATTTGCAAAATTGCCAAAAATCAATGCAATTTTCTAGCAACTTTAAACTTGCATTTTGTCCATTAAATTTGAATGGGCTATAAAACTGCATACTTAGAATTTTTCTAAAAAAATCTGAATAAGACGTTGCAAATTAGTGTGCAAATTTATTGAATTTTCCTTAGTTTTGCGCAAAGTTTAGAGATTTAATTTTTATGGTTTTTGGTTTAAAATGAACTATATTTTTATAAAAAATTATCGAAAATAAAGTAGAATAAAAAACTTTGCATATATTGCGAAAAATTCACTGCGCCAATATTTCTGGGCGGCACTGTATATGTAAGAGTATTAAATGCGCTTCAGTGGAAATGTATTACCTACTGCATACTTCTACATTCTAATGTTTATTAAATTCCAAACAAATTGGTTGATTCCAATTCCTACCTACTCCCAAGCGAACGGAAACTGGTGGAAGTACCAGATAATTGCATACCTAAGTTATACAATGCTAATTGAATTTGAAAAACGTTGAAAAGAATAAAAGTACCTGACAAGGGTACTTATTTTCGTTTGTTCTGCTTGCCGGTGCTAGGTCGCCTTGCAAAGAATTAAAACGGAAATGAGCAAAACCATACATGGTCCAATCTGTATGTATGTATGTACATACGTATTGCTTGCACGCCATCCCCACTTCAACCATACTCGCGATTGCTGCATGTAAATGTACCTGTATATATGTAAGTAAGTACATTTGTATGCTTATGTGTGCATTTATCGACACTTGATAAGAGTGCTTTTTTTGACACTTGCGTCATAGCATAAGTATTTCACCGTTTTAGTGGACATGGCGCTCATAACCAAATCGAATTGTTGACTGTGTAACTGGTATTTGAAGGAAATTGAACAGGATATTTGCATTTCCATTGAAGCACCGCCAACGTTGTCGTCATTGCCGTCGCCGCCGACAATTTCCTTTCAAATTTTGTTCCGTTTTATGGCCACTGGTGGTTGAATTAAAGCAAGGAGGGCATTTACCGAAGCGACAATTTAGGTACATATAACGGGTGATTTTTTAAGAGCTTGATACCTTTTTTTTTAAAAAAAACGCATAAAATTTGCAAAATCTCATCGGTTCTTTATTTGAAACGTTAGATTGGTCCATGACATTTACTTTTTGAAGATAATTTCATTTAAATGTTGACCGCGGCTGCGTCTTAGGTGGTCCATTCGGAAAGTCCAATTTTGGGCAACTTTTTCGAGCATTTCGGCCGGAATAGCCCGAATTTCTTCGGAAATGTTGTCTTCCAAAGCTGGAATAGTTGCTGGCTTATTTCTGTAGACTTTAGACTTGACGTAGCCCCACAAAAAATAGTCTAAAGGCGTCAAATCGCATGATCTTGGTGGCCAACTTACCGGTCCATTTCTTGAGATGAATTGTTCTCCGAAGTTTTCCCTCAAAATGGCCATAGAATCGCGAGCTGTGTGGCATGTAGCGCCATCTTGTTGAAACCACATGTCAACCAAGTTCAGTTCTTCCATTTTTGGCAACAAAAAGTTTGTTAGCATCGAACGATAGCGATCGCCATTCACCGTAACGTTGCGTCCAACAGCATCTTTGAAAAAATACGGTCCAATGATTCCACCAGCGTACAAACCACACCAAACAGTGCATTTTTCGGGATGCATGGGCAGTTCTTGAACGGCTTCTGGTTGCTCTTCACTCCAAATGCGGCAATTTTGCTTATTTACGAAGCCATTCAACCAGAAATGAGCCTCATCGCTGAACAAAATTTGTCGATAAAAAAGCGGATTTTCTGCCAACTTTTCTAGGTAATAAAATTCAATGATTTGCAAGCGTTGCTCGTTAGTAAGTCTATTCATGATGAAATGTCAAAGCATACTGAGCATCTTTCTCTTTGACACCATGTCTGAAATCCCACGTGATCTGTCAAATACTAATGCATGAAAATCCTAACCTCAAAAAAATCACCCGTTATGTATGTACATTAGGGTGGCCCAAAAATAGTAAAGTCGGAATTGCAATGCTCTCACCCCACTAGGATTGTTCTATATCGAAAAAATATACCCCTATGTTTTCCCCATATAAAATTCATGGAAAACTTTGGGCGCTTTGAGCGACCTCTAATTACACTGGTCTACAAATTTCAACTTTTTTTCTGCGAATAAGACGGGACCTGGTGTTTCTGAACGGATTTTTCGTGCTGAACACGAATCCGGGGTCAAAAATGTCCCATCACGTCACGTTTTCGAGAAAAAAGGGGTTGAAACCCCTAAAAACAGCGTTTTTGGCCATTTTCGAAAAATTATAGAGCTGAACCCTGACGTGGTACAAATTTTGCATATATCAGAAATTAAAGGCTAAACCGTGCCCTTTCGAATGAGCCCTATGCCGAATTGATCGCGTGCACCCTTAAAGCAGGGGGTGTATTTGTGTTTAGGGGTGCAGGAAAAATTGATCACAGAAAGAATTTAATCTTAAACGATCATAGAAAATTAATAATGCCAAGGTTTTAACTATATTAAAAGTCGCTGATTACGAATCTGCAGTTAGATTTTAAAAATTTAAGATGACGGGTCGAATATGGTGGATATAAAAATTGGACTCCTAGACACAAATACACCCCCTGATCTAAGGGTGCATGCGATTAATTCGGCATAGGGCTCATTCGAAAGGGCACGATTTAGCCTTTAATTTCTGACATATACAAAGTTTGTAGCACGTCAGGGTTCAGCTCTACAATTTTTCAAAAATGGCCAAAAACGCTGTTTTTAGGGGTTTCAACCCCTTTTTTCTCGAAAACGTGACGTGATGGGAAGTTTTGGACCCCAGATTCGTGTTCAGCACGAAAAATCCGTTCGGAAACACCAGGTCCCGTCTTATTCGCAAAACCCTTGTAGACCAGTGTTATATTTTGATTTCAAAATAAAAAAAATAAGAGTATCTTTTTTCGATATAGGACAGGGGGTGAGAGCATAAAAATTCCGACTTTACTTTTTCACATGCATTTTTGGACCACCCAATGTACATACTATGTGTATGCGTAAAAATAATATGAGCGTACAAGTTGTCATTACGACATAAAACTTTAAGTTAAGAAACAGAATAAAAATGAAACTTTATTACATAAACTTGATTTTGTTTTTCAACAGATTCGCAATCAATAGAACGGTTTTACACTGACCCTGAACTTTATAAGTGACCTGCTCTTACAATTTTTGTAACACATTCAAGTTTTTGACGTATTCTTAAAAAAACATTTTTGCTCGGTTTCAAACAGGGGGCAACACTTTACAAAAGTATTTTCAAACTAAAATCTTCTTAAATCTCGTTCGTCTGATATTGGGATATATACATTAAATAATTTTTGCATCAGGGTAAAATTGATTAACTATAGTTTGGAAATAAAGCCTTTCCAAACCCATTTCAATTCTAACACATCTTTTATTAATTCATTTAACTTATTTAATAATTTAAGTTCAACTTTTTAGACCGGTGGCAACCTCTTCAAATAACTCGAAAATTTTGTAGATGTTCGAACTAAAGATTTCTTAACACTCTTTCGTTTGACATCCATTTTTCATAATTCATATAACTTGTATATGATGTGTGAATTAAATTTGATTTTGAATATGTTTTCAAACTAAACCCCCGTAAACCTCTTTCGTCTGACATCCATATTGTAATACATATTTCAATTACCTGATTGCCGCTATGCAAAATGAATTAAAGTTTTTAAATATGTGGCAACACTACTAAATATAGTTTTTTTAATAATTCATTTAACTTATTAAATAATTTTAACTCAACTTTTTAAGCAGGTGGAAACCCTCTTCAAACACCTCAAAAATATTCTAAATATTCCAACTAAAGATTTTTTAATACTCGTTCGTTTAGCATCCATATTTTATAATGTAGCTATTTAGCAGTCGACAACGAAATTCCTAACTGGTTAACTACACATACGCCAACGAGAATGAAAATAGGGATATGACATTTTAGCAAGTTCAACCGTAAGTCCTAGCTACTTCAAACTACTTAAGCTTACTTAAATTGAATGGGCGAAATCTAATTATAAAGCTCAAAAGTTTGTCGGAATTTGCTAATTTTTGTACAAAGTTTGAAATTGTGACTTACATTGTTTTTGTTAGATAACGAGTTACACTTTCATACAAAAATAATAAACATTAAATAATTAAAAGGCAAATAGCCAATGAATTCCATATTTACATATATCTCCACCACTGTATGTATAGTATGTATAACAACGATGTGTTGAATGGGTATTTTGCAGTTAGTCAAGTGTGTCTGTAAATAACTGTACTATATGTATTTATGTTGGAGCCTAGAAATGCCCCTGCCGTGCATTTGATTGCTTTTATGGCAACTGAAAAATATTTACTGCTGATAACCATTGCTGCTGGTGAATTTGCCTTTGTTCCTTTGTAGGCGTTTGGCAGTATTGTTTTTATGTAAGGGCCATTGTTTCGCCAGAGGTGTTTCAGAGGTTATGTTGGCGGCAAGCTACTATTTACAATATTCATATGTATATCTTAAACTAGTAAAGTGAATTCAACAAACATTCCAAAACACCAAAGCATATATTTCGATTTACAACATATACACACATACATATGTACATATGTAAGTATGCTGTTTGTGATATTTATGTTTTTGTTTTGTTCACAGAGCATAAACATAAGCCGATGTACCGTTCATAGGAATATCATAAACAAAGCGAATGGATATGCATTTTCATTAACACATTTTCTTCAGGCAGATTACTGCTTTTGCTATCACACAGCAATGCTATTAAAATCTAGGCAAATGTAGTGCGACCAAACCTTTTTATACGAGTCGATACGGCCGTTTTGACCCAAAACTTGACTGAACACGTAGTATTTCATGTAAGGATCACGAACGTGTTTACGGACTATTTTCATTTACGCCTCAGCTGTTAGTTATAAAGTTAGTTGAGGTGTTTTGGAACAGTGTAAGCCGAAACTCAAAGTAGCGTGAAATAGTCGCGTAAGCCAATACTCGAGAAGAATAAACGAAAAGAAAAACGAATCAAACAAAAAACAAAAAACAAAAAAAAAAAACTATCACAGAGTCGTATGTGACTTCGCGTTGCCATTTACACGAAATCATATAAACTGCCAGTGTTACCATTGATTTAGTGTCGGCGTCAACTTGCACCTGAAATATTAAATAAGTTTTACGTGTTGTAACTCAACTCAATTCAACTCAACTCGTAACCTTAGCACTTGATGAACAAAATTCTCATAAATCAGCTAGCAACGAGCAGCAGTTGTTGGCACTGACATATGCACGTACATACATACATACGTACAAAGGTACGTACTTAAGTATGTGAAAGTATCAGATTGAAGGACCCCCGTTGCTTGTACTGTGATAATGAAGGATGTACATTAAGCCGTATCACGCCATATGAAAGAAAAAAAGTTTGCGGTGTGTCCGTTTTATTTAAACACTTATGTCGAGAAAAAATTTTGGGTGTACAATTTTGTTTAGGCAAATTAAAAATAAAAATTTAGAGATACTATTTCCAAAATGAGTGAGGTATAAATCAAAACGTTTTTTTTAATCATAGTCCTGAGTTTCAAATAAGAAAGTTATAGCAAACAAGTAAGAAAGTCTAAGTTCGGGCGGAGCCGAACATTAAATACCCGGCGCAGGTATTAAATATATGTTTTTTTCACCTTTCCGAAAGCTGCCGCTACATGGTAAGCCGGGGTGTGTCAATTTTGAGTAAATTAGGGTCCTTAAATTTCGAAATATTGAAGTTTCAAGCATTTCTGAAATTTACCGTTATATGAAAAGCTGCCGTAATTTTAGTCCGATTTCAATAATTTTCAACAGTTTGCTTTTGTGTGGCAAGCACAATAACCATACCGAGTTTGGTACAAATTGGTGGAACGGTTACCGCGATACATATATGTGATCATAAGTAGGCGGTGTCACGCCCATTTTCCAAAATTTTACCATAAACGTATTTCTTGGTAAAGAATTGTTGTAAGCATCAATTTTGAATAAATTAGCTTTAATATTTACTGATTTATCGAAGATTTTGTATTTCTCTAAATTACCCTGTGGACTGTGGGCGTGGTTATTGTCCGATTTTAATTTCGATTTCGATTTTCGGTCACTTGGTATGCTGTACCAAGGTAAACAACTGTGCCAAGTTTGAAAGAAATTGGTGCAGCGGTTACCAAGGTATACTCATGTAACCATAAGTGGGGATGGCTACGCTCATTTTCCAAAACTTTATAATATTCTTATTTTTCGTCTGAAAATTATTGTAAATATCAATTTTGAGTGAATTATCTTCAGTAGTTACTAAAATATCGCAGTTTTCGTATTTCTGGAAATTACCGTTATATGGGAAGTGGGCGTGGTTACAGTCCGATTTCGCCCATTTTCAATACAAACCTACCTTGGATTAATGGAAACCTACATACCGAATTTCCTTGAGATATCTAAATTTTTGCTCGAGTTATCGTGTACACGGACGGACGGACAGACGGACGGATAGACAGACATGGCTTAATCGATTTCTCTTTTCATTCTGAGCATTTACGTATACATTTGTCTATATCTATCTCGATTCGTTTTGGCTGTTACAAACAACCGTTATGTGAACAAAATTAATATGCCCTTGTGCACAAGTGCGCTCGGGTATAAAAACGTGATTTAGCGGGTGCCTAAAAAAAATTTTACACCCAAAATTTTTTCTGAGATAAGTATTGAAATAAAACTGACACAGGCTAAACTTTTTTTCGTGATACGCCTTAATGTACATACATGCATGTATTTATGTATGCATGCGTGAGTTTGTAATGACAATTCAATAGAATTTCGCAGGATTGTCTACAAAGTGCTTTACCATGCCGCACCCTTTTGTGTTGTTTTTTGAACATATACCAACAATACATACATGAATGTACATCAGGGTGGTCAAAAAATGCAAGTGAAAAAGTATGTCGGAATTTTAATGTCCTCACGCCCAGAATTGGGCAAATAGGTCCCGCATTGCATATTTTGAGGTTTTAAGGGGTCCTATAAGAAATTGTTAAAAATAGAAAATGGTTAAATAAAAAATCGGGTATTGTTGTTGGAAGAGTTCTGAAGAGAAACGAAGTTTTGCGATTGAAAAATATTGATTTTCAAAAATTGTATACCATTTCTGCGAAAACTTGTTTTTCCCCATATAAAAAACATGGAAAACTTTGAGCGACCTTTAAATATTTTTCGATTTTCAAATAAAAAACAGAGGTATAATTTTTTTCCGTATAGAACATTCCTAGGGGGCGACAGCATAAAACATCCGGCTTTACTTTTTTTTTGACCATCCTAATGTACATACAGTGGTCGAAAAAATTATAAACGCAACACATACACAATTCACAATTTATTTATTTGTTATTTAATTTTAGCTCTTTAACGAAAACCGTTTAAATCTGAGATTGAAAATTTGTTCAATATAAAAAAAAATTCTACAAGCTTTTGTAAAAATTTCTAGCTTTTTAATAAGATTTCTTATAAAGATTTTGAGTATTCAATTGTGTAGCTCATTCAATTCTAGTATAACAAAGCGAAGTTGACTTTTTTTAATTTTTTTTGTCGAACATGTTATATTCCATATAATAATAATTTGTCTTTATTCGTTATATGGAAGAAAACGCTATTTAAAAGTTGCCCTTTATTACCATAGAATTGGTTTACAAAAATATTTCTAATAAATCTAATTACAACGCTCGAATTTGTTACGAAAGTTTGTTGATTTTTTTTTTATATTGCACAAAGTTCGATTTACACGGTTCTTGGAAAAAATTAACTATATTTTTTTACAAAAAAAAATATATTAAATAACCAAAAAAATTAAAAATAAATAGACTTGTAAATTTTTGCTGCGGCTATAATTTTTTCGACCACTGTAAGAAGGCATGCAGCATTTTTTGAATCTTGTAAGTTTGTAACATTTTGTGAATCAAGCTTCACATTCAGGGCCATTCGGTCTTTTATTTGCACACAATAGACAACCACCAACAGTGTGGGCAATCTGACCACTGTCCTTACCTCCGCGACGATCTGTGTTAAACCGAAAGTTGGGAGTGAAGATAGTGATGAACTTCTTGTTGACAGAACAAATGACTTTATCCGCGAACAAAGCGAACCAAACTTATATGCGCTCATATAGACGCTGATTAAGTGGTACATATGTATTCGATCAAGTTTTTTATAAATGTGTATATATTTGTATGGGTATACATACATACATATTTTTGTGCCACTCTAATGTAAGCCTGGCAATTCTCAAAATGAAAAATTAATCACATTTCATGTAGTAAAAAAAATGCATAAAACTGAAGGGGCGTGTCCAGCATGCGAATCATTGGAAACGCTCTGCAAAAAATGGGGATGTCTTCAAATTAGCGGGAGTTGGTGTTTGACTTCGTGAGGAATGCGCTGTCCTTTCATGTTGACAAGTAAAGGCAAAACAAATGATTGCGTATACTCTTTTTTCTTTTTTGAATTAAAGCCAGATGGCAAGTCCTTTATATGGTAAACATCTTTAAAAACCTCGAACTCGAAATTCTGATCATTTTGTGAACATTTTCATTTTTCTTCTTCTTCTGGTAATTACAAACATTGGACCAAAACTATAATGCCATTTTGTGTTCCCTAGGGGAACATATTTGTACGTAGCAACAACGACCATCAAATGACCAGCCAAATGAAAGGCAATGTTCGATCTTTTTTGGGTAAATTTTCTTTAAACGTTTGAAATAGTTTTCTTCGCAGAGGGAGGAGCCAAGAATTTATGACTGGAATATTATTTTTTTTTTATATCTGTGTAAGCACGTGTTATAGATTTAACTTTATTGTCTTGAAATTTATTTTGCCATAAAATCGTTGATGCATCAATAGTCTGCAAATAGTTTGTGTTTAAGTATGTCGACATTTGTATATATGCAGAATGCATACTTACATATATACCTATATATTAGGGTGTTCGATTATTCGCATTTTTTTCAAAAAGCAGTTTTCGAGATATTCGAAAAACGGTAATTTGAAAAACATGAACATTGAACAGGCTCGCCATTTTTAAATTAGGAAAAAAACGGACAAACTGTTTGCTAAAAATACGTGCAGCATTAATTTAGAAATTAATAAGGCAAAATTAGTTTGAAGTATTTTGAAATACAAGTAAAACAAAAAAAGGTGGAAAAATATTCAACAATTTTATTGAGCTTGAGGAAGTGGAAGAACAACAATAATTTACAAAGGTAGAAGTTATAGCTGCTATTGCGAAGATCACCACATCTCCTCATCAGTCTGCTTCACCGCGGTTACTGCTATATGAACCAACGACTTCGGATTACAAAGCCTAGCCAAGGTCTACCCACAGAGCTAAGTTCGCCACGTAAATTCACACTTAATGGGGTTCACCGATAACAATATATAGTCGATTCACTTACTTGGACAGGGTTTACTAAGCTGCTACACCACAAAAAAAAAAAAGATGAACGATTTTCATTCGGTTTCCCTTTTTATTTTCAATCTCACAAATTGTTTACAATGACTTTTGCTAAAATTTTAAAATCAGAAGTTATCAAAACTATTGCTATGGGACTGCAAAAAATTATTTTCTCTTTTTGGTCCATTAATAGAAAACTGGCATATTGAAATTTTTTACTTTATCTTTTATTTCTTAGTACCATTTTCTGCAGTCGAGAATTTTGAGGTACTCAGTATATAAAATTAATAAAAATGTTCAAGTTCCATTTTCAAAAAAAAAAAATGTTTCGAATGTTAGGTTAGAGTATATAAATAAATTAGGTGAACTCTCGGTTTATTCGATTGTAAAAATTCGGTCTACACGGTAATCCAAAAATCAAGATTAAAAAAAAAACGTCTAAAAATATAAAAGAAATGTGTTTAGAAAAACTGAGTCAATCTCCCTAATAAGCACGTTTAAATCTTAATATTTTTCCGAAATAGTTTGGTGGACGTCTTAAAATATAATAGATTTTATAATTCCAATGGAAAACCAGTACCGATTTTTTTTCTTGTTTGGGTTGTGATGCAGTCTAATATACATATGTATATACACGCTGCTGAGCAGACAAAGTTTTTACGACTGATTCCATTTTTTCATTTTACTGAAAACAATTTTGCCACCCACAAATTTATTGACATTTCCGAGGTTGAATCATTCTATAAAACAATATATGGGTCATTCCATATAATATTTACACCTCAACATTTTTTTTGGGGTAAAATATATTTTTTTATATTTTCTATCGAGAAAAAGAAGACACACATTTTTTTATTTCGTAATGATATTCGAAAATCTCGAAAAAAACTTCCCGAAATTTTGAACTCACGGAGAAGTATCTTTTTTCAATTGTTTGCAGTTGATAAACTTTATGTCGGAGAAAATCAGTTAAGATATCAGAATGTGCGTAATTACCTCAACTTTCTATGAGAATGTAAGATAGATAAAAATAAAAATTTTTGCATTAAAAAAGTACATTTTTTGATTTTTTCATTAACTTTATTCATTAATGTTATTAATTAACTTAACATTATTATTTTATTCCAACCTGAATAGTTGTCAAACTTTATCGAGTATGCAGTAAAACTTTGAGAATGGAAAAATCAAAACTGTAGAAGTAACGAGTTCTTTCATACTTGTGTACATAAATTTTATATATAAACTTTATGGAACTGAAATAAAAATCGAACATGCTGAAGTGAAGGAAATTAATAAATGCAATTTTTTAAGGCAAATTTTTTAATTTTAATATATCTCACACTCTCGTGGAAAGAAAGAAGAGGTAATTACGCACATTTTGATACCTTAAGTGATTTTCTCCGACAAATAGTTTATTAACTGCAAACAATTGAAAAAAGATACTTCACCGTGGGTTCAATATTTCGGGAGTAATTTTTTTTGGAGATTTTCGAATATCATGACGAAAAAAAAATGGTCTCCTCGTTTTTTCGATAAAGAATGTAAAAATAACATATTTCCCCCCAAAAAAATATTGAGGTGTAAATATTGTATGGAATGACCCATATGTACCATTATTTTTACAGTTCACTTACTTTTCGTAAAATCTAGAATATGAAAGCGTTGCGAAAAACTGACATAAACTGGCTGCTTAAAAGACTTTAGCAGAATACTGGTATTTGAACAAAAGTTGAAAATAAAAAGTATGGAATGAAATGCTTACGAGTACTTGTATGTGTCTGCCTGCGAAAGAAAGTGAAAACTTCGAGTCGCAAACTACACAGTTGAGATCAAAAACTTTGCAAAAATATAAATTTATGTACATTTTACCAGTGTTAAATTACCTTTACACCGCTTATTACGACGTTTTTGTTAAATTAGTAGCAAATGTATTAGGGTGGTCCAAATATGCATGTGAAAAAGTAAAGTCGAAATTTTTACGCTTTCACCCTCTAGAATTTTTTTATTTTGAAATAAAAAATATTTAGAGGTTGCTCTAAAACTTGATCATGTGGTTTTTGTTTTGTTGGTACCATTTATTCAAAATTATTGTTGCTTTTCCACAATAGTTTTTCATTAAAAATGGCCTCAAGCTCAATAAAAATTGTTGAATATAATTGTTATAAGGCCTGTCTTTCTCTGTTAAATAATATAAATTTGTCAATAGGTTTGTTCTACAACTTTTAAATCTGTACAATGGTGGGAAATGTTTTTTATTGAAAAGCGTAAAAATATGACCAACTAAATCAGAGATGCTCTATCTTATGGTGGTATTACCGACTTCCGATTTCGACCGGAAGTCCATTTATTTAAATGGGATGTACATATTCATACAAATGATTCGAATTCTGCCCATAAAAGTGCATACCTTTTGTTTGAAACTTTTTTCCTGTTTGGACCGGAAGTGAGTTAAATTGACCGGAAGTCCATTTTTTAAATTACACATGTATGTTTTTACTACACATTTGTTTGAAATTTTTTTCTCGAAAGTGCTTTTTTCAACCTCTTAATAGACTTTCGAACTTTAGCGCATCATGGACTGCTGTTGAAAAGTGTTGAAAAAGGAACTTCCGAGAAAAAAGTTCCAAAGAAAAGTTACGTATCTTTATACTTAGAATACGAATCTTTAGTAAAAACATGAATATCTAATTAAAAAAAAAAATTAACTTTCGGTCTGTTTAACCCACTTCCGGTGGAAACAGGAAGTCGGTATTACCACCAAAAGATATAGTATCCCCGGTTTAGTAGGTGAAATTTTTGCGGTTATCAATAAAAAATATTTTCCTCCATTTTGGAGGGGGTCGACGGGCGGTCAAGACACCCTGTATGATTAAATTTAGTTATGTATACTTGCAAAAATGTATAAATGAAGAATTTATAATTTATAAGATGACACAGTTTTCACTACTATTTAAAAAAATATATATATTTTAATTGAATAGCGAACTCTGAAATTTTAAGGAATCTCTGGTATGTTCATGACCGTACCGTTGGCAGGTGTAAAATGCAAAAAATTGGACATTCATATAAATTCTAGACCCATGGACTTCTTATATTCGGTCTTGTATTCGGTCCTTATAGAGATTCGAACGCTTTCCTTTTCCTAAATTCAACATTCAGACCCTATTCTGCTACCCAATCCATTGCCTGGACTTTAACTCCGGTTCCTTACAAAATATGTATGTATAGTAACAAACAAGCCATCAAAGTTTACAAATAACTAAGCGATTATAATAAGTGCTTCAATGATTCTAAATATTTAAGTGTTTTGTAACCGCATCAAAACCACTATGAAACAGTAAAAAAAAAAAACTAATTAATAAAAGTAATGTCAATTCACTCGGGTAATAAATTAACATACGGCTCAATGGACAATTTAAATGACAGCAGGAATTAAAGCAATTAAGATTTGCGGTTACTTTGACTTCCGGCCGTAAAATTTCCGCAACTTTTGCCATAATTTCCCACTTTCGCCCAACCAATATGCCACAACTCGGCAAAGCATTCCTACGAGCTTGCTTTTCTAGTATTTAAAAGCCTGAAACCGCAAAAATACGCACAAAACCCGAACTCACACCACCCACGAAGGCATCATGCTACAGCCTGTCCAACAATGCTGACAGTTGACAGCTGCAACTCTGAACCGCGGCACCACAAACTCTGTGGGGGTGCTCAATAGCAACAGAGGGTGCTGACTTTATGCTGTGATGAAGTTGAGCTTAGCCGTGCTGCTGTTTACCATATGAAACGCACGGACGCACGCACTCACGCACGCACACATTGCAAAATAAATATGTTGCTTTACCTAGCAGATTAGGGAGTTTTTGTGTTTAAACACTGTTGTATTTTTTGGGTTCTTTCTTTTCAAGTAATTGCTTGTTTTGTTGCTATGTAGATATGTACTTGTGTTTGTTGGCCGATGCTATGTTTTGCTTTCACTTCGATGCATACACATGTTTTGTTCCGCTCTTTTGGCCTTCACTTAGTTTTGAACGGAAGTTTGAAATTGTTTTAGGTTTAAATGTGGTCCAGCAGCTGAGCGTTGGCTGTGAAATGTCCTTTATTTGCGACTCATTTTGTTTTTCATGTTGGCCAAAGTCAAAAAGTCATGTCGCAAATTAAATTACATGACCATTTGTTATTTGGCAATTCGGATTTGGTCAGTACGTGGAGGCTGTGAACAGTTTTGTCACATTTTACGGTGAAAGTAAAAAATATAATCGGACGAAAATGAAATAAAACCGGAAACATGAAATTGTGCAATTGTGAACAAAACAAAAGTAGGCAACGGAAATGCTGACAAATGGAATGTTGCAATCAGCAGGAGAAGAGCGAACGTGTGGTACTCAGCTGGTGTGCAGTGGTTGAATATACATACATATGTAAGTATGTGTGTATGTGCAATGGCACGGCGTGTCAGGTCGAAATCGGTGCTGCTAGACATGACACACACGAAATTGATAACAAGCGCATAAAACTTAAAATAGGGCCATCAGCAAATCCACAATGGACAAGTTAACGATCGGCAAAAAAACAACCGACCAATCGGCAATTCTGCCATAGGTAAAAATCGAAAAAGCAAAGTTGAAAGTAATGCGATAACGAAAACAGTTGACATGCGGAAATGTCAACAAAAAATGTCAAGATAAAAAATAACAGCAAAATGTGCTCCAAATCGACATAATAAGGGAGCGGGCGAAATAAGTAAGGCAGTAAAGGATCTGAGCTAATAAAAATCACTTTCTGGATTACGCAATTGAGTAAAATAGGCTCAGAATCAATCGACTGACTTAAGCTAGGAATTCCAATAAAAAATTACAAGAGATATGGCAGGATTGTAACACCAAGAAATTTGTTGGTTAACAGCAAAAATGCGCACTCGATACCACTATCCAGTTCCTATGCAGAATATTTTTTTTTTCTGTGGATAAGTTTTCGAGATATTTGCAGTTTACCGTTATCAAGCTAAAAAAGTGTTGCCACTTCATAACGTACATAGTATATCTTACGAAGCAATTGAACAATCTTAATACGAAATGTAACCAATAAAAGCTAACGAAATACTCCAAAAATCGTATAAGAGCAAATCTCACGAGTTGTTAAATTTGTCGCCAAAAACGTGTTTTTGGTCGAAAATGGTGGCACACTTGCCTTCGACAGTGCATTATCTTCAGTTTTACATAAGGAACAAGATTTTAGTGCGAAATTGTATTTAAATGAAAACTTAAAAAAGATATACATAATTAATTTCTTTACGTATATAACAATTTTAGAATGAAATTCGAGTGTGGTAATAAAAATTGTAAAATTGGAATTTTTTTCGCAAATAATCGTCATTTTATAATCAATGTAATTATTTTTTCATTTAGTGGCACACTTGTTTTAGGACTAGATTGGTTCGTTTTGGCAAAAATAACATTTTCGCCGTTTAAAGTTAGCATTTTTAAGTATCTTAAACTTTTAAACTGAAAAAACTCGTTAAATTACAAAATGCTGTATTTTTTTTTTAATTTGCTGATACACTTTTGAAACACCACAGATATATAGTATTTGGTCCCAACTTTCATTGCCTCTAATATGAACATTCTACCTGAAAACGTCCCAATGTTATTTAAAAAAAATTATGATTTTTTCGAGTGACAATGAAAAATTTACAAATTTCGGCACTTCCTTACCTAAATAAACGTTTTAAGGCTAAAACTGTTCAAATACTATTTTTATTTTTACTTATTATTGGAGCTCCATTGATTGAAATAAATACCAGAAGGATGCTTTTGTTAGCGTTTTTTCCTGGCGTTAGAAAGGAGTGACCCTAAAAAAAAAACAACTCGTGAGACTTGCTCATATACATCGCTTTTCGATAGGCCTGACAGTTTCTGAGAAATGAAATTTAGCATTTCAGATTTTTTGTTTTTTTTGATGAAAAAAATTCTAACTTTAACTGGAAAAAATATTTTTTTTGAATAACAGATTCTGTGTAAATTTTTTATTTGTGTTAAAGCCTATTCTGTTACAAAAAATAAAGCTATCAAAGAAGAAACTCGATGGATAAATAAAAAGGCAATGAGTGGTCAAATGAAAACGCGCAAGGATTTTTTTGTATCAAATATGAGCAGGAAAGAATGTTACTCATACGCCATGTACAAACATACATGTGTATGACTGGATTGGACATATGAGTACGCATGGATGGACAACGAAAGGAAGTACTCCTACGAACACAATGGAAGGCAGATATTTGCAAAAGAGAGAAGAATTTAACGACGATTTTTTCGTCTCGGTCCACACCGCGAAACGTTTATAGCGTTAAGTAAGAAGAAGAAGAATTAAATTTTCCATCAACACACTTTTGTATTTAAAAATTAAATAAAACATTAAAAAATAACTACAAAAAGTTTTTCTATTGGCCTTATTCATAAAAAATAAAGAAGCTTTTAAAAAAAAGGTTTATAAACTGAAAAATTTATGAAAACGTTATTTTAAAAAGCTCTTTAAACCTACTTTATGTTTTATGAAAAAGGCCATAAGAGTTTAATTTTCAGTATTCTATCAAGACTATCAAGACATTTTCGAAACAAGAATCCGTGGACTTGCAGGTATAAATATGTCTTTGACAAAAACTTACTTATTTCCAGAAATGCTAAAAGATTTTCGCACGAAATTCAAAATGAATGAAATACATTTGTGTCTTTCTTGGAATGAAAACGATTTCGATGAGCATTGATATGTTTACATAACGAAAATTCAGTACTGAGCTGGTACATAGTGCGAATTTAAAACAATTTAGTATAGATCTAAAAAAAAAACAGCTAAATTTGGTAAGTCCAAGAAGCAATATAAAAAATTCAATTGTTATTGCAAAGTCTTGCTGAAGCTAAACAATGGAGAAGGCAACACGAACGCATCTTTGCCACAGAAGCCACAGAAAAGGCGAACCCAAACAGCGAAAGCAATTTTGTTAAGCAAGACTAAAACAATGGACTACAAATTTCTATGTACGTATGTACAAAATATAAGCCAGAGTGTTTGCATGCGCTCATACATACAATGCATATAGAACATATAAGATGTATATTTGTTCATGCATATGCATGTATTTATTATTAACTATGCACGTAAATATGTATATACATTAAATCGCATTATACCGTATCTAAAGTATTTTTCCAAGCCAATTTCTAAATATATTAGGGCTGTTCAGGATATTTTGGAAATGGTCTTGGACTTGCATCTGGAATTTCATTTTCAAATTTTATGCTTGCTACCATGGCAACCGTTTGCATTTTATTATTGTGAATTTACAAATGCCCCGAAATACGCAAATGCAAGATCCTATGCACAAGATCCTAAAGAGCCCAATGTCTTTTGTCAAACAGGTGGCAACTCTCCTCAAAAATATTTTCTGCAGCAAACTTTCCTAAACCTCTTCAATTTGATACCCATATTGCAATATTCAAATTATCTTATCAATTAAATTGAATTACAATTTACAAACCGGTGGCAACCTTCAACAAAAATATGTTCGGCTGTAAGTCTTCTTAAACTTCTTTCTTTTGGCAGCCATATTGCAGTATTTAACTTATCTTATGAATTTACTTAAACTGCAAATTTCAAACAGATGGCAACTCTAAAATTTTTTTGACCGCTACGAATGCTCCGATGAAAACGGCATTCAATTAAATGCACTAGTTTTCGAGTAATGCGCAAACAAGCACACAGACAGACGGACCAAAATTTAAAAAATTGTTGGTCTAATAAAGACCTCCTATATTAACTTTTCTTTAATATCTATAATGTACCAACATCGGCTTGTTACAATTTTGTTAAATGTATAGAAGATATCTACTCGGTACTTTCCTTGCTTTAAAATAGCTATGAATTAACTATTGATGTCGACATTGTTAACCTTTTTTGCAATATTCATCGGTACTTATTTACAGATGAAATAGCCTTTAGCCAACAAAAATTATGCAACTCCTCCAGTTGCTCAGCATTTTAAAAATGCTACCTTCAAAAGAGGTGTTCAAAGGTCATGAGCACTGTTGCAGCAACCACACATATCAACAAAAAAAAGGAAATACCAAACACAATCATCTGTTAAAAAATAATAAACACAACATGGCACAACACATACATATATACTTGCAAGACCCTGAAATGAAAAGGTAAAAGTCACTGAAGCACAAATGAAAATGAAAAACTCAAAAAGCGTAGGTAAATGTGTGCCAAACCGCTTGCAGACCAAAGCAACATGTCTCGCCGTCGAGTCAGGAAATGTGCTGAGAACTAGTATAAAGACAAGAAAAGCTACACAGAGTACCCCCAATACAGAAAAGAGGGTTGACCCCGGCTGGTGACTAATGAGAAAGCAGTGCAAGTTCAAAAGTCTACTTGGATGCGTTGAAATGGTTGACCTACTACCACCATATATGTATGTATGTATGTATTTATTTATTTATTACCTTTATGCTTGCTGTTGCTGCTGCTTTGCCTGCAATTCTTGCCAATGCCAATTAAGCGGAAAGGAATGTACATGTATGTACATACATATAAATATGTGTGTGACACAAAGTTACAATACAAATACCATAAGAGTGTTGAATGCTTCAAGCAGAAAGCAACAATATTAATAATGCTTACAAATACATTGTGTATATATGTATGTACATATATAAACACAAGGAAACCAACAACAATGTCTAGTATGTAATCAATAGCCAGGAGCAGGTAAAGCAACATCATCTGGCTCACACCGCCAGCAGCAATATACATATATTGAGCCACAAGCGTAACCGAAACATAATTTACCTGTAGGTATACTCACTTAATTAATATTATGGAAAATGCGCTTAAGGTTTACACTGACAGATATATGTAAGTATGTAAAAACTTTGTAGTGTTGCCAATATATTGACTGCATTTCTCCAGTGTTGTTGGACGACAAACGATACAGACGCTTGAGGATATTAGCACCGTTCTTCATTATACCATCGATGATAAATATGCACATGCCGATGATGTATTGGCTTGTTGATGTCAATTTAATATTGTTTTATTATACTTAATGTAGCGAACGCAGCTGACAGGGCTGCTAATAATTAATACATTAAAATATTATCACACCAGTTACTTTAGTGGTAGACGCAAATCTAATGTGATAGAAACTGAGCACCACTTTGAGGGGGAAATGAAAAAAATATAGAAGCTCCAAAGGGGTGTTGAAAAATTGAAGGTGTGCTGGAATTAACTTATGATTCTTATAGCGCGGACCTAAAGCGGATAGCTCAATTCTTCCTATACCAAGTGTCATTCATCTCTAGGTTTTTTCACGCTTTCCAGCTTAGTATTGAGAAAACTGCCGGTGTTGAAGAAGGCCACATCGTATCACAAGATTTCTACACTTGATAGGCATGCTGATGCGAAGGATGTGAATATTTAAGCACGAAGGACATTATTTTAGTAAGCTTGAGGCTTGAGGTCTAGTAGCGCCAGACAAGCTTCGAGATAAAAGCCACGACAACTAGTCTCTACATAAGCAAGCGCAAGCAATTTATCCAACAGAAGCTGAGTACCATCTTTGAATACAATAGGCAAGATGCCATTCGGAACGTGTCTAGTAAGAAATCGTGTGCACCTTGAAATTGTGATTCTCACATTCTCTCCCTTTCCTGACGAGAGGCACAGCTGATTACCAGGGAAATGCATCTCAAAAAACTAAAAGCGTATTACTCTTTGTCTCCATGAAGGAACCATCAGACATCTTGAGCGAGCGTAGCTAAGTTGTTTGTATATTTTAAGCACTTTTACTGCGTCTGAAGAAATCAATACAACAAAGCTCTTTTCGAGAAACACATTAGCTTCTTGTACTCCCTTTGTGTGCAGCGGCGGTACCGTTACCAGGTCAGCTCAGCATTTGTTTTGGGGCTTCCTCTACTTACTTCTCAATTTCTGAAGCTTCTCGTTTCACCAAGGAACGGGATTTCGGCTAAGCCTTATCCACACTGAACGAAGACCAGCTGTTACATTAACCAAGGGCTCACCAACGCCCTGTGTTGCTAAATTACAGCAAACCCTCGGCCCCTCCAATTAGCACTTACGCGTGCTGTTTTAAAACCACTACTCCTAATTTAACCTGAAAAGAAAGCCCGAAAGGAAAGCAGCAGAAGTCGGCTAGCTATCTCTAACCCAGCATGTGGAGTTCAGGAACTTAAGAAGTTACAGTGGGTTGATATCACTTACGCCTGTTAAACCGCAGAAGCCTGATTCTAGTCCTACATAGTGCTGGGCAGTCGCAGAGCAGATGCTTCACCGTTTCTTCTGCATCTGGTGAATTACAACTACGACAAGAAGTGCTGTGTTCCAGTCCTAGTCTTGCAGCATGGATTTGCACTACCCATTGGCCTGAGTAAACGGCAGTTAGTCGAGATAGATTCATCCTGTTTAGTTTGATAAGTTGAAAGCAGTACCCTCGGCCTGACCAGGTTTTTGCCAAATAGCGATCCAGTCCACATACGCATTGCTTTAACACCTAGGGCTCCTGCAAGGTTGGTATGTGGCATTTCTCGTTAATAGAAATTTCAAATGATACTTTTTAGTTAGTTTGAGCTCCTGCTAAATAACCAAGTTCTTCTTGTCCCTTTGACTAAGATTTTATTTATGAATATTTCCACATCAGCAAAAGAATTTGAAAGGAAAAGTGGCCAATGATTTTGTAAGAGATACGCGCCAAGAAACAAATTAATTTACCTAGACACATTTTTTATTTTTTTTATTTGTCGGAACCGACACAAAACATCGTGTGTAGAAAACAACACTCAGCCAACAATGTCGTCCGGTGTACTGTTTTCGTTTTCCCTTTTAATCTGTTTAAAGCTACACGATCTACGAATAAATCAGAGCAGATTGTTGGGTGTTTAAGAGCGCAGGTGTCCGCCTTGCGACACATCGTTGTCAAAAGACTCATACTAAACCTTTGAATACCCGGCCAGAAGCAGAAAAAGTGTGCCGCCGTTTAATCCTCTTAAAGACAGAAAGGGCTAACGGGACTGTGCCTATCACAGTCAGGTGTTGTATGCAACGAGAAGTGATCAGTCAATTGTACCTAAAGTTGTCTCCGGTCCCAACTGCTCAATGAAAGCAAATTCATAGCAAGACACCGGGAGATTGAGGGCAACATAAGTTTTGCCCACCTGCAGTACCTCGAGCCTCCCAGTCATTGCTGAGCGAAATATTTACATATTTTCTAACGGTGGTTTCGATGGCCGAAGGTGGGAGTACTATAACTGGTTCCGTACCAAGGAGCACATTGTCTGAGCCCGCTCTGGCCAAATGGTGAGATGCTCAGTACGAGGTACTCGAGACTCATATGGCACAAAGAGCATTTAGTCGAGACCTGCAATGCCGAAATAGTTTGAATGAAGTTACATGGCTGACCAACGCAGTGCAGCCTGACTGTCACTACAGATATTTAAACTCCCGCTTTCTGCTTCAGGATTGGAAGTACCTCGACTTAAAATATTGAGTCATTTTCCCCAAGAGAGAAGAGAATATTGTCCGCGATACTTTTGATATAGACGCTGGAGCCATCAATAAAGATTTTACAATGTGTAAGCCTGCGCTCAGTATTGGAGCTAAGCCAGTACTCAGCCTCAGGGAACTCGACATTGTAGTATCTCCTCAGCAAAGCCAACGGTGGCTTACTATCCTGCGGAATTGAAAAAAACATTCAAGGCTAAATCTCTGCCCCTCCAGAAACGTCCGCCTCACTCTACTCTGTAACATATCACCTAGATACATAATCAATGATGCATGATACTCGTACATGCAATAACAACAACTAAAAATTCTTATATGCAAAATATTTATATGAATGTATAAATAAAAGTAGCAGCCACTATAAATATTACGAGTACCAACTTCGAGTACTTTTGAGGATGGAGTTCTTTGGTATCGATACTTTTAAGAATCGGGTATTTTTAAGAGTACGGAGTACTTTTGTTTTTAAACAAACGTGCTGGTAACATTACAATGCTTAGTCCAGAAATCTCACAAGCTGGCGGCACTTTATTAAAATTAATTTATTAATCCCAATTTACGTCATATCAATGGTTAATTGTACTGAGTACAAGTATTGTACTTGAAAATTATTGAAATCTGAAGTTCGGTAAAAGCATTTCTGAATACCGGTAAATGTAAATAGAACTCAGTAATTTTAAGTATGTATCTATTCGGCATTTAATACTGAGTACTTTGAATCGATACATACATTTATCAAAGAAGTGACTGGAATGGGGTATTTTGGGGTACTGAGTACTTTCGAGTTCTGAGTACTTTCGAGATCTCTTGGAGTACTCAGTATCGTTACTTTAAAAAATCGGGTACTCTCGATCCTTTTGAGAATCGAATTCTGAGTACTTTTGGTATCGATACTGCCCATCACTAACGAACATCATCAGTAACATCATTACCACCTACCTATTGTCAATGAGCCACAGAGTGCTAAAAGTGTGCAACCATAGTAATGCCCCAGGTGAGAGTGAATTCCTCGTAAAGTATGTGGAAGAAGAGCTACTATAAGAAACAGTCGGTGACATATGTACATATTAGAGGGCTGCATGATTTCATTCAAACTTTTAGGTAAACAGAGTACAGTAGAATTGAACATTTCACTTCACATACCAAACACTCAGCGTTTGGAATTTTGTAAGTTTTGAATATACATTTTGTTTTAAATTTTCTACCTTCAAATGGAAGAATGTGAATGAATGAATGAAAAACATTCAAATCATTCAAACTCATTTCGGTAAAAGTTTTTTCTACAAACGAGTTTGTTCGTATTGTAATAGTTTGTACTTATGTACATAAAAAAAAAATATTTTCGGAAATTCATACAAAAATTGTCATTTATTTCAATTCAATTTATTTCGACTTAGTTTGAATATTGTAATATCGACGCATAAAAAAAAAGCCAAAATCATTCATTCGTTTTGTGTATGAATAATTCATAAGCCATTTTGAATGAATTCATGCAGCCCTCTAGTAGATATGTAAGTATTCACAAGGGAAAACGCATAACTGCGCGGTGGATGAATGGAAGATAGCGCAACGGATGGTTTGCAATCGAAGCGGAAAGTCTGCATGTTGTCAATACAATCAATATTGCTAATGTTTGGCGCACCGTGTTTGCCATTTTTATTTCATTTTTTTGTTTTTATGCTTGGTTTTTGTTTGTATGATTTTTTCCTTTCAGCTCCGATTACTATTGATATCTGTCGGAACTGTTGGTGAAGCCTGAATTTTCATTATTTTCACTTTTCTTCTTCTTTGTCTTCTGGTTTCACATCGCTGCATGGCGACTGCAGAAGATATTGTCATATTTTCCCTGCTCAATAACTTTTCATCTTTTCCGGCGCAATCCCCATGTGTGTTTTCCATATCGCTCGCATTTTTCAGCCTATGTAGTTTCTTATTGTTCTCATTGCTGTTGCAAGCAGCTTACATGAGTGCAAGTTGAATAGCACCCCTGCAGAAAAAAATTACCATTTGATAGAAAATATCCTACTTGTGGTTGGCTTTTTTGTGGGATTTCGATAAAATATTTAACCTTTAGTGAACTACAAAAAACTAATTTGAAACTAGTTGAAAAATAATGCATACAGGAGTCATGCAGACGTAATCGGGAGTTTATTTTCTTGAAACAAGTTTCTATATAATCTTCATATAAATTTTACACTTTTTTTCTGCTGTTTTTCTGCTGTTTACAAATACTTTTTCGAATTCAGGACAAATAAAATGAACATCAAAGTTTTATATTATCATTTTGAAGTCAAGTCTGGCGAAATTCGAATACGCGCCACCTACAGCAGAATATGTAAACAAATATGGGAAGTTAAATAAAAAAAAATATTTGTACATATTTTTTCTTATTGATATTTTATGTTCAAAAGTAGGCGAATTGGCGGCCATGCAATTATAGATAGCTTTCCTAAAAAAAAATATGTACAGATAAAAGTGTCAAGTTAACTTATATTTAGATACATTTCCTGCAGGGACCTGATATCAGTTATGATAAAGTATACATGAGACAACAAGATAAAAAGTTCTCAGTAGCATGTAAATAAGCAACTTGACAGACCCACAAGATGCTAGTGAATTTAATGCGAACAAGAATCACGCACATCCGGTTGCAGTTGTCGGTGTCTCGGCTGGCCGCGTTGCATTGAAAGCACAATGTCGATGG
>NW_023458556.1:30079024-30082286 GCF_013731165.1 Rhagoletis pomonella
TCGACTGCAGATCGAGAGGTCCCCGGTTCAAACCCGGGTGTCCCCTTAGTGACTTTTTTAGATTTATTTTTTGATTGTATGCTATTTTTTATTTAGTCAGTAATTTTAAAGTTAATTGAATTTATCGCAAAAGATGCTAATGTTATTTGCAAGCAGCATTAAAACATGCAATTTTTAGTTGTTGACTCTTGTTGATGCTTTTTTTTTGTTAGAAGGTGTTTTTTAAAAAAAAGTTAAAAATTCAAATTAAGGCCCGTTTTTTCAAGTAGGTTTTAAAACTTGTCTGCTTTTAAATAGAAATTTATTTTCTGAAAAAATTTGTTTGAAAAGCAGATAAATTTGAAAAGCTACTATAGAAAACCGCATTAACTTCATTACTTTAACAATGAAATACATTTCGAAAATATAGTATGTACGTGCATTAGGATGCCTCACCAAAAAATATCTATAATATTTTAAAACTTCCGCCAAAATATTTCGGAAAAATATTAAGATTTGCATGAGCTGGACTTATATGCAAATGGCAACAACTCATTATTTGCATTTGATCCGAGTTTTTTGTGGTAAATTTATTTTTTTTATTATTTCATTTATAAAAAAACTAGATTTTTGGAGTTATTTTCAAATGGGATCAGCATACGTTTAGTATTTATCCGAAATATTTTGGCGGAAGTCTTAAAATATATAAAGTTTTATAATGGAAACACAGGACTTATTGCGCATAATATATTATGAGCAAATAATAATCCAGAAGAGAGTAGGAGAGAAGGTTCGATCTAACTAACGAAATGTTTGGCGATTTTTTTTGGTTGTTTTTGACAGTATGACAAATTTAACAATCTCAAATATCTAGGTTATGTTAGGTTAGGTTGAAGGGGCCTATTGTGATACTACATGTATCCAAAACCCCCCACTTTTTAAACAAATTTGAGGAGTCTACGAACCCTAGCAACTACCGTATTCCAAATTTAGCCGTTGCGCTTACTTAGATCTTCTAAAAATCCTAAACCTAGGCATTTCTGTATTTTCCTGCATAGTACAGGGCAATCGCAGAGTAAGTGACTGATTATTTTAAACTCTTCTTCGTCGTGGCAGTTTCTGCAGTAGTCATTTTGACTGAACCCGAGGCGTTCTGCATGCCCTCCTATCAGGATATGTCCTGTGAGCAGGCCACTGGTCAGTGACATATCGCCTCTATTTAGAGTGAGAATTTCTTTCGATATCCGTATATTCCATTTCGGCTACATAAGCGTCGTTGTATTACAGGTTTCAGTGCGCTCCCATCTGCTACCCGCTTCTTCAAGGAAATGTTCCCGTATTAAGCGCTTGGTGAAAGTGGAATGGAAGTACCATTTCTTGCAAAACCCAAATATCTTACTCGTGGTATGCCCTTAAATTGATTTCAAAATCTCGAATATTTTACTGAACTGTGCACATTTTTTTCGAACGGAAAAACTACCAACACAGGTCGATAGTACTGATCTAAAATAGCAAAACTCTAAAAGGGTTTTGCAAAGTCAGCTCCCTTTCAAAGGATATTGGCGTTAAAAATTTGGCTCTTGCAATTAAAAAAATTAAATTTTCATTACAAAATTTATTCATATTCATTGTGTGATACAACGTCATCATCCAGTAAATCGTTTACGTCGCGTTCTGTTACTTCCTCGTCTTCATACTCCACCAACAAATTTCCGCTAATATTGCGTCAGGAGATTGTTTTTCGTCTATACCTTTAAAACTGTATAAGTCAATTTAACGTTAATGGTCAAATAAAGTTTAGTAAGTTTAGTGGCTGAAATGTTGCAAATGATAACGCAAGCATTGAATCTTAAGCGCCATGTTCACTCCAATATTCGAAAATGCCTCCATCATACGATTTATAAAAATTTTAAAGACTTTAGATCGATGTTTTCCTAAAATACCCGTAATGACTTCTTTAGTAGGCTGCCATGCTCGACGTTCTTCATCACCTAAGACAACATCAAACGATTTGATTTTCATTGATTTTTGTATATCTGGGCCCTTAACAACACCAAGTACTAAAAACGATATTAACTGGTATCTAAATCTTTACTTTTTTTTAATAATTTCATTCAAATGTTGCAAAGTGCAAGTTTGAAGTAGCTAGGACTTATCGTTGATTTTTGGCAATTTTTTGTTCGCGCATGATCTTTCCTACAAAGTTGGATTTGTTTTTTGTATGCAGAAAATGAGCAACACCTTCCACAAAAAAAAAAAAATTGCTAAAAATCAACGGTAAGTGCTAGCTACTTAAAATTTCCACATTGTTATACTAAACTTTAATGGGCTACTAAACTGCGTACTCAGAATGTTTCTAAAGTTTTGATGAAATAATGGTCATAGGGAAATAATGGCAAAAGAATGCTAAAATAGCTCTTGCCTATTTATATTTTCGCCACTGTTTTAACATATTTTTTTTCGTTGCAGGTTAAGAAAATATGCTACTAAATATTAGCCCAATTCTTCAATATAAATACATTTTAAAGTTGCTATAAGTGCTTCAATAGTTTGAAACCACATAAATTGTAAAAGTTGTTAAGACCACTAATATAAAACTCAGAGCCTTTGTTACAAACACCACTACTGTCTTTGAACAAGTGCATATTTCTCACAAGACAACATTAGCAAAATTAGCTTCGCAGAGGTTGCACAAAGTTGCTAAGTCATATAGGACAATCGTATTTGACATTACATATGAGAAACAAGAAAAAATAAAAATCAACGAATTAATAGGAAAATTGAAATTGCAAATATGTAAATGCATCAAAAAAATCAACAACAAACACACTCATCATTCTATTTTTTTTGCGTTTAGTGTATTTTCCAACTACGCTTGTACCCAATTTTCCATAAATATTTAAGCAATCATAGCATGATGAAGCGCATGCCACTCAACCATGATATTAAACATTTTCTTGCAGCCCCCCCCCCCCTGCAATGAGTTTGCGCGCAAGTCAAACGACTTTCCAACAACCAGAGCCAAAAATAAATGCTGCTCGTAGTTTGCTATGGCTGTGGCGGCGGTTGAGTTTGCGGTTGGCTTAGTGCTTTAGTTGGCCAACATTACCGCACTTTTTCAGGTTGATTATGGTGAAACATTTTGCATTTGTTGACTTGTGTGCAATGAGTGAGAAATAGCAGAGTGGTGTTTGGGGATGCGTAACTGGGTTTCGGGTTGGTTGAGCCCAAATGAGAAGCATTTGCTTCATAAATAAATTGCCCACTTTTTCACTCATTAACA
>NW_023458556.1:30082386-30085293 GCF_013731165.1 Rhagoletis pomonella
GTCGAATGCTCTACCACTGAGCTATATCCCCACTTGTTGGTTGTGCGCCCAAAGAGCAAAGCATTACGCATGTCAGGAATGTGCTATAAATAAACATGTATGTATGTATGTGCTTATGTACATATGTAAGTATGTTTGCTTGTGCGTTTGGGAATGCGCGCTTGTTGTTTGTTCTACAATCTAGGTACATATGTCGTTTGAAGTGACTTTAGTTAGCACAAAGTAGAATTGTTGATAAGTTGATTTATTTGTTGCTTTACACCAATTATCTTAAAAATACATACTTTATCATTTAAAAAACACAAACTATAAAGCTTCGACGTTGAAATGTTTTACAATTTCGCAAGTTTGCAGAGAGTAACATTTTTTTAGGAAACAAGTAGAGCCATAAAAGGAAATATTAGCTGTTAAAATCAATTTGCCTTTTATGTAAATTTATATGTATGTATGTATGTATGAATATATGAATATATGGACCTAAGCAACTAGTGAAAAATTGAATTTTACGCTATCTTAATCAAATTGTTCGTTAAAATCTCAGTATTAAATTTAATTTAAGAGCGAAACGTTTAGTAGCAAATTCCAAGAAATGAATCCAAATTGAAAAAACAATACACTGAAACAAATTTTATGAGAAACGAAATTCTAAAAAATGAACCGTAATTTTTAGCCATTTGAAACTTGTGATTTGTTCTACTAGAATTCCATGGGCTACAAATCTGCAGAATCTTTCTAGGAAATCTAATTAAAAAGTAAGTAATTTTTACGAAAGTTTATTGAATTTTTTTTTTTTTTGATATTGTACAAAGTTTGAAACATGGATTTTTCGTTGTCTGTTTATTTAATTTTATGTTTAGAAAATTAAGATACAACATTACCCTGCAGAAAAAAATTATCAATTGATAAAAAATAACCTACTTCTAGTTAGCTTTTTTGCGGGATTTCTATAATATATATAACCTGCAGTTAGTTACAAAAAGTTAACTAGAAACAAGTGGACAAGTAATGCAGGAGTTAAGCTCGAGATTGTTTTCTTTAAATATCTTGCACTTCGCAAATACTTTTTCGAATTGAGGACAAATAAAAGGAAGACCGAAATTTCATATTATCATTTTGAAGTTATGTCTGACGAAGTTCGAATATGGGACCACCTACAGCAGAATATGTAAACAAATATGAAATGTGATAAATAAAATAAATAAAGTAAATAAAAGTAAAAAAATAAAAAAAATAAAAATAAATATTTTGTTTTTCCTATTGATATTTTATGTCCAAAAGTAGTTAGTTACAAGTTAGTTACATCAAATGCAGAGGTAATCATCCTTGACTACATCTAATGCAGAGCTAATCCACCCTTGACTATTTCGCGGCCATCGCCATACAAATATAATTAGCTTTCGTCAAAGAAAATATACAGATAATAAGTGACTTTTAGCTCCTTCTTAATCAACTTGAAGTTAGCTTATAGTTACGTACATTTCCTGCAGGGTACTATTTATAGGTAGTAAAATAAAGCTCCTAATTAATGCTTTACATGCATAGTAAGTTTTATCCCTTGGGATATTAGTATAATTTGGCCACTTATTTTCGATTCTACAAAATTTAGTTAAAATAACTTAATATGGATATCAAATGGGAGATATTTTAGAGCACATTAATTTGGAAATATTTTCGCAGACGGCTGCCATTTTTTTAATAAAAATTTGTATTTTATTATTCAATAAGCATTTTTTAATTATGTTAGTATACACAGTAAATATATACCCAAAATTTTGCTGTTCTCCCAGCGCTAAAAGGGTTGCCAGCCAATATATGAATGTAAGATATTTTTTTAATTTATTAGTAGACCGCGGATCTTTATGCAGAAAACAAAGCCTAAAAATATGTCCACATAACTAAAAAAGTTTTATGAAAATTTATTAGATTCCAAAAGAACTTTTTTTTTATTTCCAAATTTTTTTTATAGAATTCTGTTTTTAAATTTTTGTTTTCATTTTATTTGAATATTTATGTACTCTTAGGGATGTTAATTTTTCAGCTTTTTCCGATCCCGGAATTTTCGGGATTTAGATATTCATTACTTTTCAACAACTTAAAACGGAAAAATTGCTTCTGTATTGTTTGAGAAGCTCTTCTACCATAGAATAAACAATAAGTAAAAGGGTTCGAGGACTACTTTTTTATTTTAAGTGGGATTTTTATTTTTTCTCTCTGAGGTCAGGATTTATTTCAAAGGACTTTGTCATTTTAAGGATATGATTGATTCCAAAAATTATATAAAAAATTCAATGCAATGTAGAATAAAACTTTGGGTACCACATGCAGAAAGAAATTTCTTTAGAATTAAAAAAAAATATTAAAAAGTTTTGGATTCACAAGGACGAGAAGGTAATTTTTTAAGCTGATAAAGTTAGAAGGACGAAATTCGAGGATGTTATCGAGCGGTATTCGAGCGGTATATAAGTCCTTGATATATAATTTTTTCAAAGACAAATATTGCGAAATTTCAAAGATAAAACTTTAAAGGAACATTTTCAACATTTTCAAAAAAATATTAATGATTCAATAAAAAAAAAAATATAGCTAATACTGGTCAAGAAAAGGAATTTCTATTATGGCCATCACTGCAAATTACAAATCCCGAAAATCCGGGGATTATTTGCCACGATTCCCAGTATTTTCAGGACCTAAAAAACACCGATATCCCGGGATTAAGAATCCTAGTATGTTGATTAATTTTTCAAGAAACTGCGATGTTGTTAAAATTTTCAGTACTTCAGTAAATCATTTTATCATCTTTGATATTAATAAATAATCTCTGAATAGCTCTTTCAGTGTGTGGATATACATATTGCAATTTTGATGTATTGTGGAACGATTTTCCGTCATCCCTTGTCAAATTTGGTT
>NW_023458556.1:30085393-30089663 GCF_013731165.1 Rhagoletis pomonella
TCGGTGTCTCGGCTGGCCGCGTTGCATTGAAAGCACAATGTCGATGGTGATATATTTTTTTTTTTTTAGGTGCGAACTTATGTGCAACAAAAGGTGGCAAACCGTGAGCTCAATAAACTTAGTTGCTAAACTGCCATCGGTGGTGTTACCCTAATATAAGCTATTGTATTGGCGTTGAAAGTGACACCAAAGTTAGCCATTTGAGTTGTGATGTTGGGCGTTTTATATGAATAAATTATGTATATATCTGCATGGGAGCCCAACGTCTTTTCAAATGCACTGTGTCCACTTTTTTCAAAGCAATGCATTCTTATGGTTTTTACATTGGAAAACTTTGCATAAAGAAATGTTAAAGAGGGCCATTTTCAGTGCGATTGCAGCATCAAAAAACTGTAGTAACTTTAAAGGAGCACTTTTGCAGTTTTAACAAGTCAGTAAGAAAACTGCAATATATCCACACACTGAAAGAGCTCTTCAGAGATTTTTTTTTGAATATAAACGATGTTAAAATAATTTACTGAAGTACTGAAAATTTTAACAACACCGCAGTTTCTTGAAAAATTAATCGACATACTGGGATTGTTAATCCCGGGATCCCGGTCTTTTTTAGGTCACGAAAATATCGGGAATCTTGGCAAATAAATTAGAAATTTCTTTTCTTGACCAGTATTATCTATATTTCTTTTTTTTATTGAATAATTAATATTTTTTTTTATATGTCTAGCTCATTCTGCAAATATTTAACACCGTACCTATCGCACACAAAATCAATATATTCGCGATATCATGGGCCAAATATAGTAAAGTTGCGTTTTTAGTTTTTCACTCTGACGTCAGTAATTCAAAAATGATTTTAAAAAATTCAGTGAAATGTGCTTAGAGAAGAAGTATCGGTATGGAATTAAAGTGGAAATTCTGTGGTATTTAAACAGATTCAATTTTTTGGTACATAAGGACTGGTTATTGAAAATGTTCTTTTAAAATTTTATCTTTGAAATTTCGCAATATTTGTTTATGAAAAAATTATAAGTTAAGGACTTAAATAAACTCGATAACATCCTCGAATTTTGTCCTTCTAACTTTATCAGCTTAAAAAATTACCTACTCGTCCTTTGAACCCAAAAAATTTAATGTAATTTTTTTTTTTTTAATTCTAAAGAAATTTCTTCCTGCATGTGGTACCCAAATTTTTATTCTACATTGCATTGAATTTTTTATATAATTTTTGGAATCAATAATATCTTTGAAATTACAAAGTCCTCTGAAATAAATCCTGGATCAGAGAGAAAAAAATAAAAATCCCACTTAAAATAAAAAAGTAGGCCTCGAACCCTTTTACTTATTGTTTATTTTATGGTAGAAGAGCTTCTCAAACAATATAGGACAATTTTTTCGATTTAGGTTGTTGAAAAGTAATGAATATCTAAATCCCGGGATCCCGGGATTGTGATAACGACATCCCGAAAATCCCGGGATCGGAAAAAGTTGAAAAATTAACATCCTTAATGAGTACATAAATACACAAATAAAATGAAAACAAAAATTTAAAAATAGAATTCTATAAAAAAATTTTGGAAACAAAAAAAAAAAATCTTTTGGAATCTAATAAATTTTCATAAATTTTTTTTAGTTATGTGGACATATTTTTAGGCTTTTTTTCTGCATAAACATCCTCGGTTTACTAATAAATGAAATAAATATCTTACATTCAATATTGGGTGGCAACCCTATTAGCGCCGGGAGAAGAGCACAATTTTGGGTGTATATTTACTGTGTATACTAACATAAATACGTTAAAAAATGCTCATTGAAAATAACAAAATACACATTAAAAAAAAAAGTCGCCGGCTGCGAAAATATTTCCAAATTAATGTGCTCAAAAATATCTTCCATTTGATATCCATATTGAGTTGTTTTAACTAAATTTTGTAGAATTGAAAATAAGTGGCAAAATTACACTAACATCCTAAGGGATACATCTTGCTATGCAAGTAAAGCATGAATTAAGAACTTTATTTTACTACATACATATATATAGCAATATTGTATCTTAATTTTCTAAACAAAAAATTAAATAAACAGACAATGAAACAAAGTTGGCAAACCCATCGAAAGATATCTCTACACGGTCAAAAATTTGGGTTTAATTTTTAAACCGCGCTGGGACTACTGCCTTTTTTAAACTTTTATAGTCTACTTTTTAAACCAGTCAATAGTTTTACGCAATTTTTAATATATTCTGGTTTAAATTTTAGCCCAAAAAGTTCGTGGTTTAAAAATCAAACCAAAATGTTTTAATTCTAGTTTCTAGGTTTCATATATAGAAAATTTGGTTTAAAATCTAAACCGAAATAGAATATGTTTGCACAGCGAATTGTGGTGTTGATTCAAACTCAACATATGAAAGCACATTTACATGCGTGGCTGTAGCTGAGTGCGCAAAGATGCTTGATACAATTGGTTGCTACCAAGGCTGTCCGGGTTCAATCCCAACCCCGGAGCATGAAATTTAAGATTGTTTTTTTTTTTTTCTTAATTATGAAAATGTTTGGGTTTAACATTTAAACCGAATTGTTTAAATTCTAAACCCAACATATGTGCTCTCTTTTTTTTAAACTTGGAAGGTTTGTATTTGAAACTGAATTTAGTTTGGTCATATATGTAGTCCAAAAAGTTTAAAATTAAAACCGAAATTTTTAACCGTGTAGCGTGGGGTTTTTTTAAAATACTTTTCATATAATACCCACAATAAATATGATATTTTATTTAATTGCAACTAATTTCGAATTGGTGGCAACCTTGTATGAATGTCATTGGTGACGCTACCAATCTATCTAACCTACGAATGCAAAACATTATTTCCATACAAAATTTCATTAAAATCGCTAGAGCCGTTTCCGAAAACCCTAAGGATATATACATACAGTGGTCGAAATAATTATAGCCGCACCACATTTTGAAAAGTTTTAACATTATATTTTTGTTGTTATTTATAAAAATATAGTTTATTCTTTAACAAAACCCGTGTAAATCCAAGATTCTAACTTTGTACAATATTAAAAAAAAAAAAATTCAATAAACTTTCGTAAAAAGTTCTAACTTTTTAATTAGATTTCCTACAAAGATTCTGAGTATGCATATTTGTAGCCCATGGAATTCTAGTAAAACAAAGCACAAGTTTCAAATTACTAAAAATTACGGTTAATTTTTTTAAATTTTGTTGGGAAAACATTTTCTCATGAAATTTGTTTCAGTATATCGCTAGCTTAGAGTGAAAAGTTGCTAAGTCTACTTTTTATGAAAACTCATATTTTGATATAGGAGGCTAGAGAAATTGAATAGCATCGTTTCGAAAATTATAAAGGTACTTGTTTTATTTTTTCCTCTTCATAAGCAATAAAAGGAAAATTTGCTAATTCCAAAAGAAGCACCACAAATCCGATAAGGCCAAAATAATACGACATCTTTTAATAAATATCGAATCCTTCTGATTCTTATGGAGTTTTGCTTTGCTTTAAACGCGCAAAATGTTTGATTCAAAGTCTTGCGAAATAGTTAAAGAAAATGGCTCTAGGAAGATTTTTTCCTCTCCTGTAAAATTTTTAAAATGTGACTTAGCAACTTTTCTTTCTAAGCTAGCGATATTGTTTTTTCCATTTGGATTCATATCTTGGAATTTGCTACTAACCGTTTCGCCCTTAAATTAAATTTAATACTGAGATTTTAACGAACAATTTAATTAAGACAGCGTAAAATTAAATTTTCTCACTAGTTGCTTAGGTCCACATATTCATGTGTGCATATATACATATGTACATACATACATACATATGAATTTACATAAAAGGCAAATTGATTTTAACAACTAATATTTCCTTTTATGGCGCTACTGGTTTTCTAAAAAAATTTTACTCTCTGCAAACTTGCGAAATTGTAAAACATTTCAACGTCGAAGCTTTATAGTTTGTGTTTTTTAAATGATATAGTATGTATTTTTAAGATAATTGGTGTAAAGCAACAAATAAATCAACTTATCAACAATTCTACTTTGTGCTAACTAAAGTCACTTCAAACGACATATGTACCTAGATTGTAGAACAAACAACAAGCGCGCATTCCCAAACGAACAAGCAAACATACTTACATATGTACATACATACATACATACATACATGTTTATTTATAGCACAATTCCTGACATGCGTAATGCTTTGCTCTTTGGACGCACAACCAACAAGTGGGGATATAGCTCAGTGGTAGAGCATTCGAC
>NW_023458556.1:30089763-30092147 GCF_013731165.1 Rhagoletis pomonella
AAGCATTTGCTTCATAAATAAATTGCCCACTTTTTCACTCATTAACATGTCGTTATGATGACAATATAACGAACTTACATTAATGCAAATCTAAGAAGAAGGTAAAAGGTGTGTGTAAATGAGTTGTCTTGTAGGCGTAGAGAGAAGAGATCGTAGAGTTTAAAAAAGTTCTGATGCAATTGGGAAAGTCAAAGCTTCGGCTGAGGACGGGAGTATCTCCCTTTATGTGACGAGTAAAAAAAGACACGGATGCGGTATGAAAATTATGATAGAGCGAGAACTTCAGAATATGAATAGAAGATCCAATCTTCTACAGCTCTTCCTTTTTCATAAATACCATACCGCATTCGCGTCTCTTCTTGAGTGTCGCACTGTAGTCCGAATTCAGTTACTCTCATGCAAACCCAGTTGGAAATTTGGAGAGCGCTTCCAAATATGCGCTTTCAGCCAGGTTAGTGTGCGTAGTATTTGGTGTGAATTTTCCGCTTCTAAGGGAAGTTGAAGTAGAAGCCTTTCAAACTGGAAAAAGAAAGGCTTCTGGAAGCAAACTTGACTGCTTATTTTACCGATTGCGAAAAATGCACACAAGTGTGTATTAACTCGAAATTAACCAAGGAAACACGAAAAGCTGTTTCGAAATCGGTGAGGATTTGAAGGTTACGCAGCTTTTTTAGCACGAAGTGATTTTTTCACCCTGGTTTGTCGTTTTTGGAGAAATGTGACTTACATTTTTTTGCAGCAAATTAAAACAAATTATTTGGGCTATTCTCAACGGTGTCGCAAGTGTCGTATGTCGTAAACTTTAAACGCTAAAATAATTATTTAGAGCCATCTAAACCGCAACCAAATATTTTCTAACAGTGTGAAAATTCATGATTCGACTTATATGGCACCTTGCTAGCCCCAAAATATATTTTTAGTCGTTCAAAGTTTACGACATACAACAATACCGACACCGTTGTGAATACCCTAATTACTTCTGCTGAAAGGAAAAAATGTGAAATTTAAATATGTTTGCTATCAAAATTGACAAATTTGGAACTTATATACTTTTGAAGAATGCCTGCGATATTTGCAAGTCTCTGATAATGGCAGGGCATTTAAGTTTGCAAAGAAAATTTAAAAGTGCTTACTGGTGGTACATACATATATATATACGCAATACAAATAGCACGAGTACATATTTATCGCCATTTAAAGAGACAAAACTTGTGTCGACTTGCGCTTATGGCTTCGTCGATAGACTTTGGAGTATAGGAAGCGTGACTGAAAACTTTGATAATAAAATTACCAATACTCCACAATTTGGTTGCTATCCTGCCTGCTATATTTTGCTTGCTACTTGTATTTACACTTTCGTTCCTTCATTCGCTTTCACGCGCCCTAAAATTGCAAACGGATGACCTCAATACCGGTTGGCATGGTTGCGGGCTGCGGGCTGCGGACTGCGGATTGCTGGCGTGGCTGCTTTGCTACTTTTGTTTGGTTATGGTAAGTATTTGAGCTATGAAAAGTTTCAAATGAAGTTGGCTGCTTATTATGCTTGAGGTTGTCGTTAACAGCGCGTAATATTGGCTTCGGCTTGCTGTTAGAAACAGTTAGCAAATATGCTGTTAGCTTTTAATGCAGCATCTTCTACTCCGCCGCCGCCGCCGCCGCCACGCGCTTATCATTGTCGTGCGATGCATACTCTTGTAAACGTTTCTATTGTAAATCTTATTAAAAAGTTCGTTGTAGTGATGCGTTGGGTCAGGGGTATTCTGCGATGCGCGGAGAGCAAATTTCTAATGCTAAAATTGAAGCACTTTTTATGCCAAGCTAAAATTTCTATATTTGCCTTGTGGCAAATTAAGCACAAGATCGTAGTCTAATATATGTACATTTATAACTTTAAATATTTTGTCTTGTAGCAATAAAAATTTAGTATATTTTCTAAGAAATCAAGCGCAACCTCAAGCGAAAGAGCAGCAATAATTTAACGCTGGTCTGATGTTTAGCTGAATCAGCACAGCGGTCACAGAAGAGTGAGCAGTTAATTGCTGATTAAAATTTTAAAACGAATAGTTAGCAGAGAATCCTCAATGTTATCATCTTTTTAGAGTTTACCTGAACGTCGACAAAATCGCAGGAGATGCTTGCAAATAGCCTCTAAAACATAGCTAAAGCTCTGGCTTTTAGCATACACGTAAATATATACATAAGCAGTCTTAAATCTACATTTTTATTCAGCATCACTTACTATTTTGTTAAGTATTCGATGAAAAGTTACTTTTCTTTAAAAATACATACCTGAAAATAAAATAAAAAGAAAATATTAAATTATGTATGTACAAATACATATATGTTTTTGTAAAAGTACATATTAATTCAAATAATTATACCTT
>NW_023458556.1:30092247-30094787 GCF_013731165.1 Rhagoletis pomonella
AAGCATTTGCTTCATAAATAAATTGCCCACTTTTTCACTCATTAACAAGTCGTTATGATGACAATATAATAAACTTGCATTAATGCAAATCTAAGAGAAGGTAAAAGCTGAGTGTAAATGAGGAGAAATTGAGCAAGGGATCCTGTAGGGAAAAACTTAACACGCTATTACTAAATAGATAACGAACGAATCGTTCAGTTGTCTTCGCAGAGTGATTGTCTTAAAGTCGGATGGCAAAAAGTTATTTGTAGGCGTAGAGAGAAGAGATCGTAGAGCTTAAAAAAGTTCTGATGTAATTGTGAAAGTCAAAGCTTCAGCTGAGGAGCGGAGTATCTCCCTTCATGTGACGAGTAAGAAAAGACACGGATGCGGTATGAAAATTATGATAGAGCAAGAACTCCAGAATAGATGGTCCAATCTTCTAGAGCTCTTCCTTTTTCATAAATACCATACCGCATTCGCGTCTCTTCTTGAGTGTCGCACTGTGTTTTTAATGGTAGTCCGAATTCAGTAACTCTTTTATGCAATCCCAGTTGGAAATTTGGAGAGCGCTTCCAAATATGTGCTTTCAGCCAGGTTAGTGTGCTTAGTATTTGGTGTAAATTTTCCGCTTCTAAGGGAAGTTGAAGCAGGAGCCCTTGGAACTGGAAAAATAAAGGCTTCTGGAAGAAAGCTTGACTGCTTATTTTACTGATTGGGGCAAATGCACACAAGTGTGTATTAACTCGAAATTAACCAAGAAAACATGACAAGCTATTTCGAAATCGGTGAAGATTTGAAGGGTACGCAGTTTTTTAACACAAAGTAATTTGTTTGCCCCTTGTTTGTCGTTTGGAGAACTGTAACTCACATTTTTTTGGAGCAAATTAAAAAAAAATATTTGGGCTATTCACGACGGTGTCGCAAGTGTCGTATGTCGTAAACTTTAAACGCTTAAATAATTATTTAGAGCCATTTAAACCGCAATCATCTATTTTCTAACAGTGTGAAAATTCATGATTCGACTTCTATGATACCTTGCTAGCTCCAAAATATATTTTTAACAGTTCAAAGTTTACGACATACAACAATACCGACACCGTTGTGAATACCCCAATTACTTTTGCCGAAACGAAAAAATTTGAAATTTAAATATGTTTGCTATCAAAATTGACAAATTTGGAATTTATATACTTTTGAAGAATGCCTGCGATATTTGCAAGTCTCTGATAATGGCAGGGCATTTAAGTTTGCAAAGAAAATTTAAAAGTGCTTACTGGTGGTACATACATATATGTATGCAAACATAGTAACCAGTTCAATACAAATAGCACGAGTACATATTTATCGCCATTTAAAGAGACAAAACTTGTGTCGACTTGTGCTTATGGTTTCGTCGATAGACTTTGGAGGATAGGAAGCGTGACTGAAAACTTTGATAATAAAATTACCAATACTCCACAATTTGGTTGCTATCCTGCCTGCTATATTTTGCTTGCCACTTGTATTTACACTTTCGTTCTTTCATTCGCTTTCACGCGCCCTAAAATTGCAAACGGATGACCTCAATACCGGTTGGCATGGTTGCGGGCTGCGGGCTGCGGGCTGCGGGCGGCGGACTGCGGATTGCTGGTGTGGCTGCTTTGCTACTTTTGTTTGGTTATGGTAAGTATTTGAGCTATGAAAAGTTTCAAATGAAGTTGGCTGCTTATTATGCTTGAGGTTGTCGTTAACAGCGCGTAATATTGGCTTCGGCTTGCTGTTAGAAACAGTTAGCAAATATGCTGTTAGCTTTTAATGCAGCATCTTCTACTCCGCCGCCGCCGCCGCCGCCGCCGCCACCGCGCTTATCATTGTTGTGCGGTGCATACTCTTGTAAATGTTTCTATTGTAAATCTTATTAAAAAGTTCGTTGTAGTGATGCGTTGGGTCAGGGGTATTCTGCGATGCGGAGATAGCAAATTTCTGAAGCTAAAATTGAAGCACTTTTTATGCCAAGCTAAAATTTCTATATTTGCCTTGTGGCAAATTAAGCACAAGATCGTAGTCTAATATATGTACATTTATAACTTTAAATATTTTGTCTTGTAGCAATAAAAATTTAGTATATTTTCTAAGAAATCAAGCGCAACCCCAAGTGAAAGAGCAGCAATAATTTAACGCTGGTCTGATGTTTAGCTGAATCAGCACAGCGGTCACAGAAGAGTGAGCAGTTAATTGCTCATTAAAATTTTAAAACGAATAGTATACAAAGAATCCTCAATGTTATCACCTTTTTGGAGTTTACCTGAACGTCGACAAAATCGAAGGAGATGCTTGTAAATAGCCTCTAAAACATAACTAAAGCTCTGGCTTTTAGCATACACGTAAATATGTACATAAGCAGTCTTAAATCTACATTTTTATTCAGTATCACTTACTATTTTGTTAAGTATACGACGAAAAGTTGCTTTTCTTTAAAAATACATACCTGAAAATAAAATAAAAAGAAAATATTAAATTATGTATGTACAAATATATGTTTTTGTAAAAGTACATATTAATTCAAATAATTATACCTT
>NW_023458556.1:30094887-30111498 GCF_013731165.1 Rhagoletis pomonella
ATATATGTTTTTGTAAAAGTACATATTAATTCAAATAATTATACCTTGCATGAGCATGAAATGGTATTATGGTAAGCGAGTGTATTTTTACAATATTTTAATCATTTGTCGGAACCGGAAAAATCGGACCACTATAAAATATATAGCTCCCATACATCTGATTGTTCAGATATGAGATTTTTAGGGTGTAATCTTAGTCAGTAATGGGTTTTCTTCAGAATTGAATGCTCTACAAAAGTGTTCATTACGGTGATATCCTAACTCCCACCAGCAAAATAGTACGGGTCACTAAACCCAATTTTTTCATGAAATTCTCATTTTTTTGCCCCTATCTTGAAAATAACAAGAGCTACAGAAAAAATACAACAATAAATAACACAAACGGCAATAACGCAAAATTAGCTTTATTTCACTTTTAAATGGGAAATAATAAAAAAATCTGAGTTTTGCTTTTTTCCAACAAAGGTTGGAAATAAAACAAATTTTGCCTTATTTCCCATTGCTTCTTTATACTACTTGTAACAAAAACAGTTTACTGACAGAAGGAAAAAGAACTTTGTTTATTCCAAAAATACAAGTAAACAAAAAATGTTATATAATTTAATTAATTTAATTAATTACTTATGAAAAGTCAAACAAAATATAGGAAAAGAGTCGTCTTTAATAAATGCTCAACAAATTGGACATAGCGCTTTTGTATGAACTTTATCTGCATGCTTTTTAATATGTTGAAAGAATTGCTGGAAAACCCCTAAAATGTTTGCATGTCATTCGGTTGCCTTATAGTAAAATTTTAAATGCAATTTTTCAAATAAGGCAGTGTCAAAATCTTTTTTTTCGCTCTAATTACTTAACCTGGTATAATTCCGCCATGGCATGGAACAAACAAAAGTTGCCGTTCCTGTTCGCAGCATATTACACAGAGAATATTGTTTAGAGTTTTATTTTCAGTTAAAATTTCTGCATTATCATCACTTGTTTCACCATATCCGAAATGTGGATTTCGTTTACGAAGACGAATGGAACACGTGGTACGAAATAGTGATGTTAAAATAAGTAAAATTTTACTTACTCTCAGACTTCTAAGTTTGAACGTATACTCGGTACACGCAGGTGGGATGAATGGCGCAATAAACAGCTGATGTAATAAAACAGCTTTCTCGCTTTTACTTTAAGAGCTACATAGAATATTTTTTCGCATTGATATTCCTCGTTGTTACGAATGACCACCCTCCAAAACGTAACCGTGCGACCGGCGCTGCTCAGATTAATATTGAGTACGAACAGATTTTAAGCAACAAAAATGTTTATTTGCAAACCTAAACGCCTAACAATCAACACTCAGTTGGAAATTTGTGCAACCGAATGGAGTGAAGGACAGCTCGAATTTCAAAAAGGAAAAGAAAGTTATTTTTAGAACTTAATCAATTTATTTGGGCAACTACCAAATTGTAAAGCTGTTCAGATCAAAATTTCTGTTGGCAAGTTCAAAGAAAACTACAGCTACTCAACTTACAAAATCGATCTTAAACTTATAAAAGTATATCAAGTTTTTGACGCCAGTAGATTCTTAAAATTTGTCTTTCAAATACGTATTGATTATATATTCGTATGTACATACTTACAGATATATGTACAATATATGTGTAGGTATGTATATACATACATATATTACTGTATTTATGCTTCCAAGAATGGTGCACTTATGTATAGTACCCATGCAGGGGCACACCCAGGAATATATTTTAGGGGGGGTTTTATATTTCTGAAGATATATCACCGGAAAATACTGAAAATCTGCTTGATAATACGCTCTTTAAAGTACATTTATGCAAGTTTTATGTACAGTATGTAATAAATAAATAAACGTTTTAAAATTCATAAACTGCACTTTATTTACATAAGATTAACAGAACTCAAACACTTTTAACCGACTTCAAAAAAGGGGAGGTTATCAATTCGCCGGAATACATAACTTTTTTACCACGTGAACCGATTTCAATAATCCTTTTTTTATTGGAAAGATGGTACCTCAAGGGTCGTCCCGTAATTTGGTTTAGAGATCCGATGATTGGATCACGAAGAAATTAACGGTACCCCTAAATTTGTATATGAGAATTGAAGTCGGTTGTGTTCTTTCCTTAAAAATAACTTGTTTAATAAAAAGTTCTATAAACTCAAGATGCGCTCAACTTTCAAAAGTACCTAATAAAAAATTTAAAAAAAGAGTCAGTAAAAATAAATTTATTGATTCCATGAATTTTTGCACTTTTATGTTCATTTTTTCGATTTCTGGTTTTCGATAGATGGCGATTTTTCACGACTGCTAAATTTTTTTAATATTTCGAGTTCCGAAAAAATTAACTGAACTCTCAAGAAAAACGAAAAATTCATATAAAACGACGGACGAGAAATGGAAAAGAAATTTTCTTCTCCCAAATTTTCATAAATCAGTTTGCAGCTCTCAAGAAAAAAATGCTCGTATATTTATTTCCTCATGAAAATGTACAGCAAAAGCAAAGCGCTTTTTCAAGCAACAGAAATTATAATAAATATTTCTTATAATTTTCTTGAGAGCTGGATTCTTAGCTTTAAGATACAGTTTGTATTTGAGGTTATTAGGTTTAGGGGGGGTTTGAACCCCAAAACCCACCCCTTGTGTGCGCTAATGTACCCATGTATATATATGTAGTATGTATGTACATACTTCCATGAAAATAAAGTTGGCCAGTTTTCTCTATACATATTAGCAAGTACTATACTAAAGTATTGCGAGTTTTCCTATTTATTGTTGAATTGTAAATATTCGGCCTCGTGTTTATGCTACTGAGATTGAAATTCAGATTTAGAATGCATAAATAAGTAAGCAGCTGTAAGTGGAATGTGGGATGCGTCAGTAGAGCTCATTGAATTGAATACACCTTAAGGGCGTTTGTAGAGTGTGGCAATTGGTCAACTATGCTTTCATTGTTTTCTTGGTCAATTGGTGGCAATTTTTGGAAGCCCATGGCATTTTCGGTTAGTAACTTGCATGCGAGAGGTCAGCTACATTCTTTTGCATAAATTGCTTAGTTTGCACGAAATAATACATATTCATTAGAGAAAGTAGCAGAATCATATAAGGATTGTGTATTGCTGTGGCTTTTATTATGTAACATTGATGTGGTTACATCAACCACTCACTTTAGAATCCTTGTTGCAAAAATAGAAATTTGACATTTACGAAGTTGTGATTAATTGAAAGATGATTAGGCTGTAAATTTTATGCAATTAAATTGATTTCCTGAAATTGTGTATTTTTAGTTGAACAAGATGGACGGACATACAAAATCGTATTAGCATTGCAATTCGCTTGTGCTGGTAGCTTTTCTTAATTAAGTGGAATAAGTGTATCGATAAGTAATGGGTACGAAAATGGTAATGGTACCGGTATTAGATGTAGTAATTGTAAACGACTCGGCTATAATATTGAAATTTTAATGGTAGTGGTAATCGTAATGGTAATGATAATGATAATGCAATCTTAAAAATAATACAAGTCAATTTAGTTATTTATTTGTTTTATTTGAAATTAAGAACTTTCTTTTTAAATAAATTCAAAATTCCAGGAACGGAAAGAAAATATATTTTTTGGGTTGGTAGGGATCTTGTACCTTCTAGTGTATCCCAGTACCGCGTAGCTCAACCAATTAGCTCAGAAAAATTAGTTTATTTCTACTTATGCTGAAACTTATTTCAAGTTGATGTAAAGCCACCTAACAGCCTCATTGAGATAAACCAAATGCTTACACTTTTGACACATATCTGTGCAAATAGTTCAGTATTAGTTGTAAAATCATCTAACTAACAATTAACTATTTTAGCAAGTCAAGTCATCTGTGAAAGAAACATACTGACTTTTCATTGCTTAAAGCCAAATGTGTTTTAAAGTAGTTGAAATCAAATGCAAATGTCGGATAAAGTCAACAGTTCGTTCCAAGGAAGAAAGACAGTTCTTCAACTAGTTGTGGTGGGTAAAAATCTAGTTGAACGTCGATATTTTAACTAGTTTTTTTCCGTACAGGGATGCAACCATGCATTTAATCACCAGGTTTAGAAACCTAAACTTAGCCATAGTGAAACGTCGTCTGCAACAGACAATCACCCGAAATTCTTTCTTTTCCAGCTCCTCTAGCAAATCGTCTATAATTACTACACAAAATAGAGGGGAAAGAACCCCCACTGTTTGTCGTCTCTGTTCACTCTGCTCTGCAAGAAGGCGCTGTCCCATTCAAACGCGACAGTTTTGTCGCTGAAAAAGAGTCTTAAACTAACAAATTCCACACTTCTCAACGATAATGTCATTTCAATAGGTATCAGTAAGTTTTGAAGGGCATTTCAGGTTATTTATAAGATTTCACTCCCTTACGAGAAAATTAAAATTAAAATTAAAAGATAAATATTTTAATGAAAAAGACTTTTTCATAAATAAAAAAATTATATCACAAAATTAAGAATTCGATCCTCGCTGATAGTATACAGAATTTCTATTTCTCAATCGTGCATCGTCTGAAAATTACAAGTTTTTTTAGGGAAATTTTTCAAATTTTTTGTTTGCAAAAATAACAGTGATTGAAAGCATATTAATGAAAATTTTCGATTCAATAAATTAATAACTTAGGAACGTTAAATGGAACAAAACAATCGTTTAAGAATTTGTTGCAAAAATTTAAAACTAATCGGTCTAGTATATCTTAAGATACCATTTCGAGAGAAACATGCCGCCTTTCGGTGCTTCCCACCCCTCCCAGTTTTAACTGCTGCTTCCACTTCCGAAGTACTTTGAATTTCGGAATACGGAAACGCCTAAGAGCTTAAGAGAATGTATAATCTTTTAGTGAAAAAAAAAAAAATTTTTTTAGGTGTGGTGTAAGTAGCGCAGTCCGAAAAACACCGATGCATCGAAAATATCGATGTTTTTCAGCGATGCATCGAACACTTTCCACTCGATGTATATGTAGTCGATGTATCGATGATTTCTGAAAACTGAAATCTCTGGTACATTTAACCGCTATTTCAGTTTTTTCAAATTGCGAGAAGTGACTTTGACCAAAAAATTTAAATGGCATCAAAAACTGTTAATTCAAAATTTTGTAGAATTTTGCTAATAACATATTTTATTGTGAAATATTATCTGAAAAATCCTACGCAAATCGATACTTCGATGTATGCCCCTCGATGTATCGAAAAATGTCAATGCAATTGGTAAATTGAAAATATCTCGATAACTTATCCATAGAATAAAAAATTAACCAGATTTTTGGAATCAGCAAGCAATTTTATATAGGAATTTTATAGTGGTACCCATTGAACACTTTTGCTGTAAACCAGTGTAATTAGTGAAAGTGGCCTCTAAATGAAAAATGTCTCTTAATGTCCCAGTCGCATTTGTCTAAAGTCACGTAAATTAACGAACTAAAATAATATATGTACGTATGCTATTGAAATTTCTAAAACTTGTATAAGAATTTTCTCATTAAAATGGTCAGGACATAAAAAAGAGAATATTTTTTTCTTTACGGAATTAATGTTTTAATCGCTTAAGCATTTCTTTCTAGCAGAAATATGACAAGAATATGACAGCAAGTTTCAGTAGTTCAGTTGGTATGCATATGCACATATTTATGTATGTATAACACCCCGCTTCACATGAATAAATACATACATTTTGTTTCTAAAACTAAGCTTACATGTATGTATGAATGTTTTCTTGTAGGCTTCGTTTCAGTGGTATTTCGAAGAATAATCGACTCTAAACCATAGTTGGAAAAAAGAAAATATCCTTTATACGAGTAATTCGATTTTTACAAAAATAAAATAGGGATTCACGACTCGAGTTTCTTACGTCTTACATAATAAAAATAATAATAACAATAATTGGGCGTTCTTGTCACACTTTATTTTTAGGAATAAAATAACTTGTGAGTGCTTAAAATTTGTGACATTTTCTCTACATTTAAATGCTTTTGGTGACTTCATAAATTTAAAATGGCAGTCAAAAAAGTTTACACAAAATGTGTATTTGTAGAAATTCTTAGATTGGATGCTTAAGTTCTTGCTAGGTGTTGGCCGAGCATCGGCTCAAATTTTTGATGTGCGTCCTGATGTTATAACACAAATGAAGGGACGCCCCCGAACGGCAAATGGTTTTATGCGAAGCTTGCAGAAATACAATCGGAGGTTTGTCATTGCTTGTCGAGGGCAAAATGTTTTCTAATAGCGAAATAGGACTCTGATTTGACCATCAGAAGGTATGACAAGCAGGCAAAGCATTTAGCCGATCAATATAGATTTAGTGAACAAGTTTATGGGGTTGGTTTTTCTTTCTCCAAATTTATCGGGCAGGTCATTCACATGACGATCGGCAGTCTACGCTCGCTCCTGGGTTCTTCAAAAACCCTTTACGGCAGTATTCCCATTCAATTGAATCGTTGTGTATAATTTCTTATTAATGAGCTGTCAAGCTTAGATTTTTAATTTTCATGAGCTTTACTTTTTTGTTTGAACAGTTTATGTATGTACATATGTATGTATTAGTTTAAAGGTGTGTGTGTGTGAGCGTCTGAATAAACGGAAAAGTTTGAAGAATTTAATTAACGATGACAATGTGAGCGTGCAGGGATTGAGTTGGCAGCCGGCAGTGCCAACCAAATAAGAAAAAAAAACAAACATGCTTTTTATGGGACGAACTGTGGGATGTGATTTTTGGTACAGACAGCGAGCAACTAGAATGAAATTGAAACCATACGTACATAAGTATGTTTGTATACACAACATGTACCTCAAAAAACTTGAAGCAGTGCATGCGCGCGCGTTGGCTAATTTTAAATTTAATCCCCAAAACACTTTTCGTAATTTTCTAATTAAATAATGATTTTGGAAATTAAATTCTTTTACTTCCTACCGCCGTGCTGTCGCTTTATAGTGAAAATAGCATGAAAGCGAAAAGTAATTGAATTAAAAAAATTTTACCAAGCAAATCAAAAGTCATACATACAAATACGCTTGTTTACTTTTCAGCAGTCCTCTTACTGTTTTAACTGTTCGTTCAACTTGTAATCGTATATATGTAGTTGATGATATTTATGCCCACGAGTTTGCTCGAATGGGGTCACTCAAGTCGCTGTGGCAACAGACTCTACAACCCTTGTAGAGTTTGCTGCGAATGTGGCTGAAAGTTTCTTGCACTCGGCCCACTTTCACTTGGCTCGTCTGTTGCATCGCAAATTGACTTAATTCTCAAGTAAATCATTTCAAATTCTACGAGTAAGTTTCTTTGGAAAACTCTTTGGCAAACACTTGTTAATAGCGTTGCTTAAATTGCTGGGTGGCTGTTGAAATGCGTAAAGGGAATGCGAATTGTGGTGTTTCTGCGGACCACTCCAAGTATGCAATTAGGCAAGCTGGCTGAGTGAATAGTAGAAATGCAGTTTTAGTTCAAATTTACTATTCTTTGTACTGAGTATTGCAATATTTAAAAAAAGTATAATTTTACCGTAAATTTTATTTTTTATTTTATTTACTTAATTAAGAAAAGTTAGAGATAGATGATGTTTCGATACAAAGACAGTCAGAAGGACAGGCAACTGCTATTTGTCTCAAAAGGCATGCTCAATTTATGCAGTTATTTATATCTATTACTAGCCGGCCTCGTGTGCGCGAGGCTTCGCCACGATTAGAATCGTGATTGGCGAGCTCAAAGGTCTTCGTTACGACGAAGCGTCTGATAGACGCTGGTTGGCTTTGCTGCGCCACGAAATGTGGAAGTCCGTCAGATTTATTCCAACATAAAATAATTTATCAGGCTACACGCCTGTTTCCAGCTCGAAAGACGAGAAACAAAATCTAGCATGATGTGATATATAGACGGAAGAACGCTTCTAGTGTTGTGGACACACGTACGATCAGAGGACCAAATAGCAACCGCTAAACCACTATCTTACTGCACCTACCTACCTCCTCCCGTTTAGAAAAAAAGTGCTGCCAACAAAACCAGTAGAGCTCAACGTCGGAAAACATACAGCCAACATTTTCGCCACTCGAATTTCACAATTAGTTTGTAAGAGCAATCTTCAACAAACTGATGTGCGCGAGCAGTGGGATATTTTCCGCTTGTTATGTAGTTGGATTTCAGCGTATCGAAAAGAACATTTGGAACGTCGAGGAATGCCATGTAGTTTCAGACCAAAAAGCCTACAGGGCTTTAGGTAGGTTAACCGATACGGGGAACTCAAGAGGCAAGCAAGATGTTTTCTCCATAATATAATGGAAAAGACCATGATTACTTAAGTAAGAAGCTTGGTATTCTGCACGAAAGGGTTCTCCTTACGTAAGGTTTCAAGGGATTTATTATTGGGAATCTCCTGAAGAGATACAGAGCTTTCCGATCGAAAAATATTGATTTTAAAGAATTCTATACTATTTCTATGATACATTTTTTTTCCCATATAAAATACATGGAAAACTTTGAGCGCTTTGAGCGACATCCATGTAAATACTCCTTGATTTCAAAATAAAAAAAAATAGGGGTAAAGTTTTTTTGTATAGAACAATCCTAGGGGGTGAGAGCATAAAAATTCTGTCTACCCTTTCACATGTCATTTTGGAGCACCCTACACATACACACGTACATTTTTCTACCATTAAGAATTTTCTTTGACTATAAATTAACTTTTAATCTTCAAATAAATCCTTACTACTTTTCTAGCCGACACATAACCTAATTTCTAATGAAAAATTAAGCATATTGCTTGTTTGGTGGAAGAACTTAATAAGTGTTTATCAGGTTTTCCACATTGCACAATTATAAAAATAAACTAGAAAATATAACAAAATAATATTAAAGCTTAATCCAGAGGGAAAAGATATAATCAACATTTGCTTTGGTTCCTTACTTTGTTAATGAAGACAAATTTCTTTTCTAAGCGACAGGATTTGCAGATATCGTTATGAGTTTTTAACTCAACACAAAAGAAAAGCTGAAGACAATTTCCCGACTTTTTTTTTTGTTGATTGACGTTCCAGCAAGCGAGCGATATGTATGTAAATAGGTATGCCTGCCGGTACACATCGACGCAGCTTTGAAGGGAACAAAAGCCAAACTTCCTTAGGGTGATTTGGATAATTCATTGTTCACAATATTACAGCAAATTAGTATTTGATTGTAGAAAACGTATTTTTTGCTTGCAATTTATTTCCTCATACATGAATAGGCGTCGAAAAACAACAATAAGCTCAACTATTTATTTGCCTCTGCTTTACAACTACAAATAGGATAAATATCCATTGTTTCACTGGCATCATTATGCGCTGTATTGTAGTGTTTATTTTCATATTTATTTCTATGGCACAATTATTGGCTTGTCGGCATTGACGCTGGTGAAGAAATCTTTTATTATTATTTATTTACTTATGTAAAGAAACCACAAAAAGCCATGAAAAAGCCATCAAAAGCATTGACAAACAAATTCTCGTTTGATGACAACAAATGGCCAGGCAAAAGTATAGTAAATGAATCACCCACTAGTCCCCTCGCCACCGACTAATTCATCGAAAAGAAAAAGAGGCAAGCTAAATTATTGGTGTCATTGATTTTGAATTGATTTGCGGTTTCAGCTAGAAAACGTGCGATAGTTTATGTGCATACTGGATGTGAAGAAGACTAGCTAACAAAATGGAAATGAATTGTTATATCAGAATTTAATTCTTTATGTTAAATGGTGTATACAGCATCTTTCACTTGAATAGGTGCATTCTTTTTCTTTATGAACCCGGCTTAAATCTTTAATTGTTGGAAGTTGTGCTTATTTATAAAATAACACGAAAAATGTATTATTTATGTTTTGAAGTGAAACCTCTTTGCCCTTAGTTGGATCTAACTCCAAACAGCGATGTAACGTTAGTTTCAAGGCAAATCGCGCTGATTTTTTACAACTTTTTTTGCTGATTGTGTCACGCATTTTCTTCCATACAAAGTATGTTTTTTTTTTGTAAGGAATAAAATAATAACGCCATGGGTAAAGAAATATCAAAAATTCTTAATAAAAAGTTTGTTGTTGTTTTTGTATTTTTTTTTTTAATTTTTCTACAAAATTTTTAATTTGGGTTTATAGGGTTTAGAAAGGAGCCAGAGATTGTACTTGCACTCGCAGCCAGACTTGCCCATTGAGAATGCCCTCTGTGAGTGCCAGGAGGAAGCACATTCTCATATAGTGTCTGTTAAACCATCGTTGAGCCAGCAGTTTAGATGAAAATGCCACCTTCCCAATCTTCAATCGGACTTGACACCGTTACACAGTCCACCATAGGAATTTTTGTTTTTAGATTATTATTTGTTCACCCCAAACGACGTCGGGTGCTCTGCTAGTTAATTAAACACAGGGAATATTGTAGTTATTATAGAAAGAGCTTTGGATGATTAATCCTTTAGGGAAAGTGCAACTTTAACCCTTGTTAGAGTACAGTTAGGACTGAAATCAAAAAGATCACCGCCTTGAGTGGGCTTTGATTTCGTGTATGGAAAAATGTGATTTTTGGGCAAAATTCTGCTTTAGAAGTATGTATAAGACTGCGTCAAATAAAATTACAGTCTTTTTTCTTTCAGTCCCTTATGAAAATTTCTTTGTCTGAAAAAATAGTTGTAGGAAAATTTCAGCCCCCTATCTTAATTTTTAACCGACTTCTAAAAAGGGGAAGGTTCAATTCGTCGACATATATACATATATATTTTTTTATGATGTTGCCGCATAACTTTGGACCACGTTAACCGATTTCTTTTTGAGGAAAGGTGTTACTTCAAAGGTGGTCTCATACTACTTTGGTTTGGATCCGATCATTGGACCTTGAAGAAATCAACGATAATCTTAAATTTGTATATGGGAATTGAAGTCGGTTTTGTCAAAAATTACTTGCTACAGCTAGCGCTCGCAAAAATACGAATTTTAATAAAAAAAAAGCTTTCATTTTTGTATAGTTAAAGGCGAAATGTTTATGTTAAGTCCCTAAAGACGACACAAGAGTGCCGATACGCGAAGGAAGGAAGAGGGAAAAAACGTATAAACATTTCGCCTTTTTACTCCATCAGGAGAAGCAGCTCAGACCCAGCAAATGAAAATTTTTTTTTTTCTGCTACACTTTTTAATAAAAAATTAAATATAACAACAAGTAATGTTTAAGCAAAAACACAACTAACTTCAATTCTCGTATAAAAATTTAGGAGTATCGTTAATTTCTACATGATCCAATGATCAGATCTAAACCGAATTAGTATGGGACCACCTTTGAGACAATACCTTTCCGATAGAATCATAGGAATTATCGAAATCGATTGACGTGGTCCAAAGCTATACGGTAACATACATTTAAAAACCAAAAAATATTCCGACGAATTGATAACCTTTTCCTTTCTTTGAAGTCGGTTAAAAACAAAACTACTTCTAGGCCATTCAATTTCAGTATAAATATGTAAATGCAAGGTTGAATTTAGATTTTTTTGTTGAAATTCCGCTAAGTACTAAACAAATGCCGAGAACCCACGAGAAAGTCAAAACGTTTAAGTCATGAAGAAATGATTTATTCTGTATGCGAATATTTATTTTGAAACGAGTTCTACGAGATAATCAGGTTTTGCAATGATAGTCGATTCGAAAAAGGTAAAAAATTTCAAAATAACTTTTGATTGCCGTCCCTGAAATGAACAGTCAATTAAGAACGCCAAATTCGAGATTCATACATTTTTTCATGAAATAATAAATTAGTCACTAAAGCATACATAATGAGTTTTACTTGTTGTTGTGAATACAAAAAACACACACTCTCATTTCAAGCCGTTATTTAAAAATTAAATACAGAAAAAATTATGTATTCGCAGTGTTTGAGGTTTGTAAAGTATGTATGTATGTTTGTATGCCTGAAATTGTGTGTGACTTTTACTACCCCTTAAGTCGTCGGAAAAAGCCTATAAATCAAAGCATTTCAACCTTTGTTTATTTATGGGTTGTACCTTCCGTCGATTATAGTTACATAAGTGCGGTCCAACTGTGCCATGCGATATGCGTGCATGCAAAAGCTAGCAAGGTCAAAATGAATTTACCACACGCCACTGTGTGCTTGGCGTCAGATTTGTAGTCAAAATGCGTGTATACAAACAAATATGAGCGTAGTACATATCCATGCTATAGGTATATGTATTTATGTATGTATAGGTATGCTCCCATATGGATATGCCGCTTGCAAGCATTTCCGAACGGAAGACAGTTTGCCACCAAATATCATCAATAATTTCATTTCCTCTGCTTCATTAATTCAAAAGTAGAAGAGGCGTGAGATTGACAGTTGTTGGTAGAAAATGATACGCGAAGGGTGTTGCAGATATTGCATGCATAATACTTATGTTCTCATTTGTATGCGTGTACCTTAATAAAATATTCGTTATTAATGTCAGTGATACGACTTATTTATCACGTATTATATTATTCTTATGTCATTGAGTATTTTATTTGGCCTGGATTTTATTGTAACGTAATTTGAGCATCCGGATGGGTAGACGGCTGTGTGGCTTGGTGCCTCGGTGCGTTGGTGTAACTGAAATATTGAAAATTCAGCTAGAATATCTATTGATTGCGCACATCTTTTAGCAGCATTCCATTACTACTTTTGTTGGTCTTTCCTCCTGGTAAAGCTGCTGGTTTTGTTGATGATATTGCCAAATTGTTAACCCAAATGTCATCATTGCCATAATTTATTTTTTGCACACTACCGAGATTGAGCGGTGGGTGCAAATATTTTACGCAAAAGCAGATTAGAAAATACATACTTACTATACACTTATGTTCGTAATGTAGTTAGTTGTGCGTACATATTTGCATTTTTTATACATATTTATTAGGGGTATTCCCGCAGTATTGCAAAGCCCTTGTACGCTGCACGGATTGCCCGATAACAACCGTATTTGCTATGGGACAGTTTTGCAAACCGTGCAAGTTGTGCACCGTGAAAGGACTTTGCAAGCCTATGAGAATACTCCTATTTTGTAGTATGATGTGAATTTTAATCTTGTAAATGTGGCACGAATTTTGTATTCAATTAAGCCATTTTGGAGATATTTAAAGGCATTTTTAAAGACAGCGACACGCCATAAACGGTAATTATTTTTAAAAATCATAAAAGAAAAAATGACTGAAACGTTTTAATATAGTAATTTAAGACTTTAAGAAAACGGTCAAAGGACTACGATTTGGAGGCAGGCACCTGGAATGTTCGGACCTTTAATGGGGAAGGTGGCCCTACGCGGCTAGTTGATGTCCTTGTAAGGACAAAAGCTGACATCACGGTTGCCATTCAAGAAATGCCATGTAAAGGAGCGCAAATTCGGCGTTGGATTTGTGCTGGGAGAGAGACTCCGTCGCCGAGTACGGTCGTTCAGCCCGGTTGACAAGCGTCGAGCCAAAATCCGCATCAAAGCGAGATTCTTCAACATCTCGCTCATCTGCGCCCATTTATCGATGGAAGAGAAGGACGACCCGTGCAAGGATCTATTTTATGAGCGCTTGGAGCCCCCATACGATCGTTTCTCCCGCCACGATATCAACATCGTGCTTGGCGACTTCAATACCAAGGTGGGCAAGGAAGGGATCTTTGGCGCCACTGTCGGAAAATTCAGCCTCTACGACAAAACGTCCGACAACGGACTAAGGCTGGTCGACTTCGTCAGTGCCCGAAACATAGTAGTATGCGGTACTAGGTACACCTGCTCTCTGAGAGCACTCTTCAATAAACCGACATACGCGAGCAGTGGAACCACATTTTCCGCTCATTACGCACCGCCGCTGAAGATGCAGTCGTATCTCAGCGAGTTTACAGGACCACTCTGCCATCGGGAGCAACACGAGCTATGTGGGACCGTTATAAGCACTGAAGATGGAAACGAGATGTATTTGTCGCAATAAGAAGGAAAAGTCCCGAAATACGCGAGTGCGAAGAGCTTGAAATGCTGGGAGACAGGAATAAGCGCCCCACAATTTTACCAGAGAGTTAGCCGACTTACGGAAGTTTTTAATACCAGGGCGAACTCTTGTAAGAACAGCAATGGCGACCTAGTTACCGATGTTCAGAACGTACTTAAATTGTGGAGGGAATACTTTTCCACCCTACTGAATGGTAGCAGCACGGAGAGGTGTGGAGACGAAGAACCCGAGCCCCCAGTCTATGAAAATGGAGTGCCTAGTCTTACCGCGTGAATACCAATCGCACAAATACCTGTCAGAACGCCCACCACTAGCGATAGCTGGAGCTTTGCAAGCATAAGCAGCTCCTTTTACCGGCCTTCCGCAGGCCAAAAATTTCTGGCGCTTGAGCACGTCCTAGTGTTAGACCATTCGGTCGACGAGCTTACACGAGGCACAAACATCCAAAAATGTACCACAGAAAGACAGAGGCGTATCTAGTTGCTCCATATATGGTAATAACGTTTCAAGGGTACCTTTCCTTGCCAGGCCCTCAATCACGCAGTTCTCCGTGATGTCACCCAAAATAGCCTTAATAAGAAGTACTCTGACGCGATTGTTAGAGCGGCCAGACATTCCCTCGCCGATTTCGAGTGCACCATTATAGCGTTCAAAACCATGATGGCTGTCTGACTATGCGAATATATTAACCTACCTAGCTGATGCCACACTCTTTAGCAGTAAGTCTCACTACAAAGGTATGCAGGCCTGGACATAGTCCTGACAGAAGAAACCTTCACCAACCCTACCTCCAAGTTTTGATCAGTCCGTAAAAAAGTTTACCGCTCCCTTCTTTCAGAAACCGCGCCTGACCAAGTCCTCTATTTAGGGAATGTAGGTAGAGAAAGAGCTGCTGGGAGCCATTTCGGGGCGCAGTATCTGTCTGTTTAGGCACGAAGTCAAAGCCCTCCTATTTTTACCATAATACTTTTTAAGAGGGTTGCCACCAGTCCAAAAATGTCAGTTTAAGAGCGAAAGCTTTCATAGAAAATATGTCTTCACGATCTAGTATATTGTACAATAGTTACTTGCGTTTACATATTTACATACATATGTATGATTCTCATCATGTGTGCTGCTTAAGCCACATTCACATGCATATTTGCTTTTATCAGAGTTATGCTCTGCTGTTCTTGCATTGCTATGCTTTAATAAATATCAACATATTTGATTTGTAAATGGCATTTTGAAATTCCAATTTTGCACTAGTGCTGACACTTAAACATAAGTACATACATACTTATGCAAAAACAAACCCAGCAAGGAATCCTAGATCCTGCCCACTGTGACGCATTGAATGTTGTCAAAGTCAAATTTATGCCATACTCTTTCGAAATTTTATTAATTACAGATAATGGTTATGCTTCACAACTTTTCCAACTGATTTACATTTTCTAACTGGACATTTACATATGTATCCGTATGTATGTATGTAGGCAAATATGTAAATAAAAAAAAGGACACGCCAACTTAAAAGGATATGGACGCCTTTCGATTCAGATCTGTTCTCAGCTTCTTGGCAAGGTCCCTACAAATGCCAGAATATAGTGCTGTATGTATATTAGGGCGGTTCAATTTGTATGGGAGATTTTTTCGATTATGCGCGTTGGCGCAAAAACATTCTACGTGTAGTTCTAAGCAAATCTTCCGAAGAAACCATGGAGTTTGCCAAATTGTGAAAATAGGTTTCTTAGCATTTTGCTGTAGTGTCATAAAAAAGTGCTTCAATTTTATAAAAAACCATGCTAAAAGGGGTTTTTTAGTATGAGGAATCCATTTCTGTATTTATATTTTTCTTAAAACTTCCACTAGAGGGCGCAAAAGTGAACAATTTCACATTTTCTTTCGATTTTCTTTCGCAATTTAGCAAACTCTAAATCGATTTTAGACCCATAGTTTCTTCAGAAAATTTGCTTAGAATTACACGTAGAATCTTCCTATGCTATACGCGCATAGTAAAAAAAAAATGGCCCGCCCTAATGTACATATATATGTACTTTTACTTATGTACATACACTTACGTATGAACACGTAATGACGTCTTTAAGGCTTTATGCATACATACGCATGTTAAATATTCTTTAACATAAATTGTTTAAGTAAACACGAATAATTTTTGTTTTTTTTTTTGCTACGCCAATGGATCCTTTTCCCTGCTTGGGGACCTTCGAACTTGCCGTCTAAGCTTGCTGTGCGCATTTTTGCACTGTCACGCCGTGTTTTCCTAACGCTAAAATGCAAATTATGGTGAAGTCTGCAATGTGAAAGATTGTGAGCGCTTGCGAAAGGTTACTTGTACCCCCACAGCCAGTTTTACTTGCTCCAATATGACTTGATTCTATTTGTGCCATAACTGATGATGGAAATTGTGATAATGTTGCGCTGTTTAATGTTAATGCGTATGTAAATGTCGAAAAATCGTGTATGATTAAGAGCATATTTGCCTATTTGGCAGGGCAAAATCGGTGCAGAATTGTGAAAGTGCATGTAAAAGCAAATTTAGTGAATAACAAATAGGGACAGAAAATGCGAAATTGCGTAAATTTATAATGCTTAGCCTCCTTTTTTT
>NW_023458556.1:30116498-30126871 GCF_013731165.1 Rhagoletis pomonella
GAAACTTTCAAAAAATTATGCTTGCAACACAATTTCCCAAAGTCTTTGCATTTGCATGCAACCGAACACAACCGGAGATGGGGCGCCAATAGCAGTTACATACATGTTGCCACAGCATCAGTTGAGGAGGAGCGCACCGCAACGGTGGTAGCAGCTCAAAAGCTGTGGCTTAAGTGAGGGAAATAGCAACTCTCAAACACAAAGTTAAACAATTTGGAGCAAACTTGTCCAACAACTTACTCAAGTGATGAATTTGTTTCGCCAGCACAAAAAAAAATGTATGTTGCCAGCATAAAAAAAGTTACCAAAAAGAGTTTTGCTGTCAGCACACTTTGTCAAGTCTTGCGCAAACGTTGAGGGGACTGCTGCCACTTCAGCTTGATGTTGCTGCCACTCTATAACATAAATGGCATGTCATTGTTGTTGCTACTGTTGCGATTCTTATTGCTGTTGCGGCGTTGGTGACAGCAACGATAGTAAAATTCATCTGAAAGTATGGCATGGCAGGATTGACAGGCCGAACATAAAGATAGCCAAAATGGTCGATTGTAGGTAGTGGTGTTGGTAAAACTTAAAGGTATGTATAATGAAGCTTATGTACTTATATACAGATATGATGGCATGAGTTTGTAAATGTACTGGAAAAGCGTATCTAGTAAAAAGATATAGTTATACTATATACTATCTTCTAACTGATCTAAAGTGAATGAGAAAAAAAACAATTTTTTAATCTCTTAATATGGAGAAACATTAGTAAGACTATTTGTGGGAAGAGTGACATGGCACTACGGAGTGAGAAGCAACTTTTTCCGCCACGTATTGATATGGGGAGGTTAAGTAAACTTTTCATCGAAACCGGAGCCATTTTTTTTGTCCTCGTTAGTTCCTCAAAGTGTCTGATTTAGGAAGCAGTAAATATTACGGAGGTTGGTTATCTATGCACTGGGAGATACATACACATATACATAAATAAATCTTTAGAGTTTACCGACTGAACCGCATACAAATGACATTTTCAGTTGTACCAGATTAGCCTACCCTATGAGTAAGATTGATGCAGCTAAACTCCAACCTAGTCGAACTTGTTACCAACAAGTACTCGCCTACTTAAACGATTTCTGAATTAATTAGGAGAGCAGAAGATATCTGGGCATTTTTGGTATACATATCAATAGCACGGCATTTCTAAGTTATATTGTTTGCCACTTATTTTTATTTATTTGTTTTTAAGAATTTTAAAATTCTCTCTTTGAAAACTTTGTAGAAAACTTAAATAAAAATTCACCCAAATTTAAAACTTTTTACTCAGCGGTGTTAGATTTACTTTATTTTTTGGGTATACAGGTTTACAGCTTATTTTATATGTATTATCGTTGACTCTTAGAAGTTTTTTTGGTTCCATATAAGGAATAAACATAGTTTGTTGGACAAAAATTTAATTGGTTACGAAAGTCTACAGTAAAAAAAATTCAAACACTTCATAGAAAAAAGTTTAAAATTTGGGTGAAAATTTATTGCATTTTTTTTCTTTTAGTGGATTTGGTATTGAATGCTGATTGAAAATGTAAAAAAAAGTCTTCTAAATATCATTTGATGTTCTTGATCCAAGCATTAAACATGGGACCTATCGAAAGCTAAAACGCATCTCAACGTACCCGGTAATATCAACAATACCCTTTATATTGATCAAATCTTGCATGCAGTGGACAGCCATTTTAAGGCATACTGTGGACCCTGAGCAAAAACCCTATAATTTTACCAAATCTTCGGCTTCGACTTCTTTAGATTTGGCTTTGTTATCACCGACAAATTTCAAATTGTTTGCAACTTGCTTACAGATTTCATGTATGCATAAATAAATCATCTTATTTTAAACTTCAGAACTTTTAAAATTCGAACCCCGAAATCTGGTGTAAAAAGAAAAACGAATGACAAAATCATAATCATCGAGCAGCCGTGAGTTAACACCAACAGAGTTCGATTTACCGCCGGGTTATTCCGTTAATCGCTTGTTTGAATTACTGTCATGTAGAATTACTACGTACGTGTTGCCTAATTTTTTGACAAGTTCAGACATCATTAATATGTCGTCAAGCGTACGCAGGTAAAGTACATAGCTGTGCACAATGTGTACAATAGCATTATGCGTTTTCATGTATATTTTAATTCCAAATAATTCTTGCGTAAGACGGACAGGTGACCCTTTTTTATGCCATGCATTGACACACAACAGTAAAAGGTACTTAAGCACATCATAAAATAACTTTAAGGAGGAGAACAATAACGCTTAGGAAGTAAGAGTGGTTACTGTAAATTCCTGATTTTATTGCAAAAGTGAACTTGAAAATAGCAAATGCGAACTTTCACATAGGTACCTACTTCCCGCCAGCTGCCACATGCGAATGCGGGCGTTCAAGTTGGCGGAGAAAAGGAAAAGTAGGTTAGTCTGAAATACCTGAAATACACAATTTGTAAAAGTACATAAGTCGTTGAGAAGTGTAGTAATAAAACTGTTTCTGGTATTTTGTCCTACAACGCGCTTTGTTTGTTGCGAATTGTTGCCATTAACGTAATGAATGAAGCAACACTTAAAAGCTTTAAACAACTCTGTGCAGCTTTGAAACTTTTATAAATCTATTTTTAGAGAAATTACCAGCACTGCTTGCTTGCCCTTTGGATGTGATGTGATTTGAATGTCACTCTGTGCTCATGAACCGAGAAGGTTAACTGATTGTTGAATAATTATCACATAAAAGGTGTACACACTTGCACCAGCAGGTGGAGCTGTAAGCCGCTTTAACTCGATAATTATAACAAAACAATCCGAATCTATTAACATATACATATATTCAAGAAGAGTAAGTATGAGAAGGATTTGGTGGGGAAAATGAATCGTCAGACCAAGGCCGTGCGTAGATTTCACTTACAAATATGTATCTACCCCAAGAAATACAACGCCTTATTTGAGTATTCCCAATTCTAAGGGCTTTACCTATACGCAATTTGAAACAACTAGGGGCCTGTTGTTCAATGTCTGGTTATCACTACCTCCCAGTTAAACATCATTATCGACGTTTTCCAAATCATGTATATAATATGTGATCGATCATCGGATCAACGCTGCCGTCTGTTTAAGCTCTAACCGGAGCTTTTACCTCCGATTTGTGTTGACCAGACATTGAACAACAGGCCTTAATATTTGTCTGGCCAACGCGAGCCAATCACAAACAAAGTGCACTGAGTTCTCGTCGTATTTAAGTCAGAGTGGACGTTCGATATCCAGGGTGATATCTGCTCAATTCATGGTATTAAAAATCCCCCGAGCCGACAATATACCGGCTGAGATTTTCCAAGCCAGCGGCAAAGAGATGGTCGGACGCATGTACCAGCTATTAAGCAGAATGTGGTCTGATGAACACATGCCCGAAAATTGGAAGCACAATGTACTTTGTCATTTGCGTCAAATATCGCGGAAAAAATCTTCATAATAGAAAAGACGAAGCCCGTTAATAAGCAACTGACTGGACCTTACCAGAGTGGCTTCAAAGCTGGTAAATCTACCATTGACCAAATCACCTCAAACCCAAGGAAAATACACTAGATATGTAAATTGAAACACAACATTTTTTGTGGATTTTAAAGCCGGTTTTCAGAGCACGATGAGAAGCTGCCTGTGCGACGCAATGTCTTAATTGGGCATCCCCGCAAAACTATGGCTACGAAGATTACCGTTGCGCACAACTTTCAGCTCCATACAAATAGGGAATGACCTCTCTTCGTCGTTTGAGACCAAACGAAGTTTTAGGCAAGATGATTCACTATCGTGCGTCTTTTTCCAATCTGATGCTGGAAAGCGTCATAAGAGCTGTCAATCTGAATCACAGCGGCACCGTAGACAGCAAAATACGCGGTACTGATTTCAAATTAGCCTGGATGCCCGGTATCGGGAAGGTCTGCAAAAATTTTGCGGGCGTGACGGAACCAAAATCCTTTAACGGACCCTCCCAATAAAACTGCAACCTCCGCAAATTCAGAAAATCTTCCTTAAAAACGATGTATGAAATGTGCACTTTTTCATATTTTATTTAGACGAAAACGAGCGAAATTAACTTGAAAGGCAAGTGATAGATTTCGTGACCCACGGGACCCGCGGTAAAATTCTGAAAAACGTCGGGATGGGCGGGTTCGGGACTTAAAAATTGAATTACAGGTTGGGCGGGATCGGGATTAAATATTTGGTCCCGCACCCATCTCTACTACGGATCATACGTATGCGGGTGATATTGACATCGTTGTCCTGAAACCCAGAGATGTCAGCGCAGCAATTTCCAGCTTAGAAAAAGAAGCGAAATAGATTGGTCTAGCGGTGAACCGGGAGAAGAAAAAGTGTCTCCTAGCAACATCAAAAAGTTGTCGAGTTTTGGGATACACTTCACTGTTGGCAGTTATAGAGGATCGAGCATAAGCACCACCACTTGGAGATAAAGCGAAGAATTGGATTGAATTCAAAATCTCTCATCACACCCGTCCTTAGTTATAATGCAGAAATACGGACGATGTCTAACAAAGATGAGAAGGCTTTTGAGGCTTTCAAGAGAACCATTCTATGCAAGATACGGCGATGAGTATTGAAGAAGATGGAATGACGAACTGTACGAACTTTTTAACGACATGGACATAGTTAAGCGCATAAAAATGTAACGAGCATGGAATACGAGGCTCCGATGACAAGATTCTTCGACTTGGCATCCATGGGTGGACAACGACAGAAAGGGCGCTCACGAACACAATGGAAGGACCAAGAGCACTTGGGATGAACAACCGGGCACAAATCCGCAAAGGAGACATGCAATTGGCGAAGTTTTATGGTATCATCTTAAACCTTCAAACGGCTGTAATGCCAAATAATAAGCAGAATATCCAAAAGATACTCAGATGAGCATAAAAGTGTCTGTCTACTATCTTTTTCTGCGAAGTGAATTTTTAAATGGCAGCTGCGTACCATTTTTGTGATGACACTTCTATAAATTCTACACCTTAGTGAAAACCCCAAGGAATAATGTATCTATCTACATGCACATCTAATACGAAATGAAAACTTCGGTTCAGATTTCTGTCTCTGTTTCACGATACTTGAATTTTGTAATTTTTTAGGGCATATTTGCTTGCTTGGGCTAAATTATGACACGAGAGGAAGACAAAATAATTTTAGCAACGCAATTATCAAACAACCACCAAGATTGTGAAAAGATGACGAAATTTCGGCGACACAAAATCGCTTGAAGGCATCACAAATCTACACGCAAAGTAATTTGAAACGTGGGAAAAACAAGAAAGAAAATATACGCGGTGAGTAAGGTAGAATTAAGTTAATAAGCATCAGATAAAGTACGTTTGCGTCAGCAGTGAGGTCAAATGGTACGAAGAAATGAATACACAAATTTAAAAAAATTCAAAAGAAATCACAACATAACTCAAGGCGTATAATGCGAGCACTTTACGCAAATGTAAAAAATGTACAAAATGCCCAATCACACTGAAAGGCTTCGAGCGTCGCGCAGTGGGACGCGCAAACAAACCATTCTATTCACTTTGGTCAAACACTATCCTCCACCTAAAGCTGCAAGCTGTGCCAGGACTGCGTGAAGAAGAAGACGAGAAAAAAGGACAATAGTCAACCCAAGCGCCTTATGCGGCTGCTTAAAACAATTTGGCAACTGCCAGCGAAAGCACAAAAGCGGGGCGAAGCACTAAGCTGCAAATTGTGCGCTTTGCTAGCACACAGTGACTATTTGTGTTGGTGTCACTGTAGACACTTTCGACGTTGTATTCAGCGTAGGGCAGCCTCGTGATCACGTCTGCAACAGTGGGAAATGGTGTACCGTAAATAGCCAAGAGCACAAACGCGGTGGTGAAAATCAAAGGTTAGGACAGTGCCTTTGTTGGCACTAGCACTCTTCGCGTGTTGGCGATGTGTCGTGCAGCCGTTGGGCAATACAAAAAAAAATAAAACGTCAGCCTTTAAATAACAAAGCAAAACAGTTGTGCTGAATAGCGCCGCTCAATTGTAACTCAAATGAATTATGATAGGACTTGTGGGAGTTGTTCAAATAACGAGAGAGAGAGAGAGAGAGAGAAGAAAAGGCGCTTAAGTGCTGTCATAATACTAACTGAATATTTATATGTAAGTGCTATTGTGTGTATTTGTGTAAGCAAGTTAATACATAATATGTACGTCAAGTATATCATGGAATCAGCATAACTAAAGTACATAAACTGTTTGATAAATGTACGACAATATCTCTTTAGTTTTGGGAAGTTTTCAATATACTAGCAGGATATAAATCATAACAACCACGCTGCCGCAAAGCCTAAAAAATGAGGTGACCACATTTTCAAAGTGTTTCGTTGAGGGGATGGAGTGAAAATGTAAAAATATGTAGTCAAGAAAATATAAGTAGTTGGAATTTATTTGCTTATAAAATACTGGGGCACTGCACAGTGGCCTAAGAGTGGTAGAAAATCTTCCTGGGTATATACAACTAAATAGTTGCTTATATTCTAGTGATGTATAAATACTACTGGTTAGTGAGTATGGAACGTTGCCGAGCAGGTTCAGTCCGGCAGTGATGATATCTGAGCATCTGAATTTTTTTAAAATGGATAGAACATATTTTGTTCCAACGAGTAAACAGGGAAATACCACTACACGATTTCACGGTAAGTCTAACTGAAGCTGGAGGTGGACGCATACCCGGAAGTCGTATAACAGTGGCCTAGCGTTCCTAACCACGCTGCCATCGAAGTGCGCTTTTCATCCTGGAGTTAGAGTGATTTGTGAAAGGAAGTAACAGCTCGATCTTGCAGTGATATAAATAGAGCAAAGTCCAAGTAACTGCAGGCTTAAGACTAAGAGATCAAGCTCTTGGACTTTTGGTACGTCCGGCTACTGGAAAATCTTTGGGACGATGACATTCATACCAAAACCCGCAATAACAAAAAATACAAAATGAACATACCAACTCAACAGGACAATTATGAACCAAAAAAAACGCAATCAGTTTTGGGTCTTTCAATGTAAGCAAACCAGGGAACGAACATTGAAAAATTCACTATGAAGGAAATGTTCTACAACTAAGTGATACATACCAATCGCTGCAATTTTTATTTACAATTTTTATGCAAAATTAAAAAAATAGCAATTGTTTTTGATTCTTATTTTACAAATCCAAAATAACAATTATTCTAAATTCTATTCTATTCTATTATTATCTAAATAATCTGCAAATATCCGTTATTTTCATTTTTTATATCATATGTCTTAGATAACAGTTATCGAAGACTTATATTTATAAAAGCCATCAACAAAAATCAGTCACCGACTTTTATTTTTTAAGTGATGCGTATAAAAGTCATGCATCATTTTTCGCCGATCAGAAGCTGTTGGAGAACAAAAGTTTACTACGACTTATACAAATGACTTTTATAAGTATGATTTAAAAAAAATAAAAGTTAGTGACTGCTTTATGTTGATGACTTTTAAAAGTAAAAGTCACTGACTTATTTTTATTTATGACTTTTATAAATAAAAGTCTTCGATAACTGTTATCTAAGACATATAATTTAAAAAATCAAAAATAACTGTTGTTTGCAGATTATTTAGATAAAAATAAAAAATAATTGTTATATTGGATTTACAAAATAAAAACGAGAAATAACTGTTATTTGAGGAGTAATGAAATAAAAGTCAAAAAAGAAATGTTAAAGAGCGATTTTTTTAATAAAAGTTGTAACTGTTACGGTGTCTGCAGCAAACTGTAAGCGGGCGGCGCGCATCGGGCATGTTCAACGGCACCACTTGAGTAACGTAGCAACATTTCTACTGTTAATGCTAAATGCTATATTTCTTCTTGTTGGTCGTAAATTGCCGAAGAATTTCCGAAAGTCAACCACCGAAGGAAGATTGTCTTTCAATGTACATGAAAATGCGAGCTCTCACCCAGTCACTCACACAATAATTGTCTTGAGCTCTAACAGCGGGGGGTTGATGCGCCATCCCAGCCTACTCAAAACTTTACAAACGTATAAACTTCAGAGAGTCAAAATAGTTTAAAAAAATGGGCTCAAATGAATGCAGTCACGTTGGTCACCTAGTTAGCAATGAAGAGATGGGAAACTCGATAAAAAAATTCTATAGCAAAAGCTCCACGACTGAAAATAGAATAGAGAATAGAATATATGCCTTGCGGAGGGTAACTTCGTATGATTTTCTACTGGAGGTATCATGACAAAGGGTTTTATTTGGCACCGGAAAATTGATGAAAGGTGGCGCGGACATCAAATCAGGGTCTCCAATGGCATCAAAGCTGCTCTAAGGGCCCTGGAAATTACTCGTACCTCTTAAGAAATATCTAGGAATGTACGTTGAGGTTTAACATCGTTGAAAAATAGAACAAGCTTGATTTTATATGGGTACTTGGCTGATGAGTTGGCGATCTGGAGTTATTTGCGGTGCATTTGAAAAGAAGCCTAACAAAAGTCTAAGCATAGTGGGAACTTTCAGATGCATTGGAGACCTTATGAATAAGGCGCCTCAGATTCATTGGTGTAAAAATGGCAACTGGAAAATACCAAGATATTTTCTGAAAACACCGAACGGGTAGGTGGCGAAATACCATCGCAGACAGAGAAGGAATGTTTATGATACACAGTACATGGGGACGACATATGGTCGCCATAGGTGCTATCGGCGATTAACTACATACATATGTACAACTTGTTTGGAGGATAGATGTCAGATTGAGATCGTAAAAAATTTCCCAATCCTACCTGTTTTCCCCGATTTTCTTTATCGTTGTTCCTAAGCGTTAAGTATAACTATGCCAGAGTGCCTGGAAAACCGTGAGGGCCTTCCAGCCAACCACTGATTTGAAAAAATTTGAATTGAAAAGTTAATACTCAGTTTCTTGATCAACAGCTGAGCTGAGTTAAGAAGCCTAAGGAGATTTGAAACATTACCAAGGTGATGTTACCTTAGGTAATTAATTGGTTTGTTTAAAAATTTGTTTCGCGTACAAGGTCTATGCAAATACAGGCAAGTTCAGTAGGAGAAATGACAAAACTAAATAATGTAGAGCAGCTGGTATAATTACATTGATTGATGTGCAACACGATGCTCCGTTGTCACCCGTTTTCCCTCGGCGCGTGGTACAAATGAGTAAATAAATGAAAATAAGTACAGAAATTGATGGGGATAAGTGTGCATTGCAAGGGCATTAACTAGTTAAGTAACAAGAAAATCGTTCCCCACTGCGACAAAGATAAACACAAAAATGAGCAAGTAAACAAAAATTAATTTATCTAATTTATTAGGCTTTGGGAATTGAAAAGCAACTAGAGTAGAAAGCAAACAGTAGGCGGTCGGCATTCTACGGCGTGGAAAGGTATTTTGATGAAAACGAAAGAAAGTATTTAGAATACATACAAACGCAAACTGTGCCAGTCTGTCACTCGGCATTGAGTGGTGCTGGCAACGGAAGTGACAGACGGCACACAATCGTTGAGCCACGAAAAAACGCGCATTGTCACGGTTTTAAAAAAGGCACGCGCGTCGGAAGGTTACATATATAAGTATGTAAATATACAGGGTGATTCAATAAGCTAGCAGATTTTCTTTTGCGAATAAATTTGTCAAAACTATATTTTTTTGCATCACGTTTTTTTTAGCCTATGGCATTTATGTATGAAAGACAATATGCGTTAAATGCCCACCACGACTCCTCTGGCAGGGCCAGAATGCGAATATAAAAATTTTCCGAACAATGTTAAAAAGATTTTACCGACCAAAACTGGGTTAGAACGCCGAAACAATAGCCATTGGTCGGGTAAAAACCGAGTCATTCCGGTACGTAGATATCGTGGGAATAGGTTGAGTGGTTAATAAAACAGCCATTGCACCCGACAGCGTACCAACAGGCCATACAAGGCATACACAGAGCGACTGTCTCAAATTACACCCACTCTCGACCTGTAATTTCCGTTTTAAGAAGACAACCAGCCGACGTGGACGAGACAGAACTTCGTTTGCTTCGGCAGACCGACCGCATCACCCTAGCGCAAATCCGCGCTCTGGATATTGTAGTAGGTGAAATTTGAGTAAAATAAAATCAGCTGTGTCCAAAGTATGTTCGGCATGCGCAGAGTTACCCTATGACTCGATACACCTCTTCGTATGCCCACCAAACCCCACTGAGCTAACGGTCATCTCCCTCTGGTCCAACCCAATCGGACTGGCATACTTCAAGGGCCTTGGTTGAGCATGCCGACAATGAGTAAGAGGCAAGCCGATCTAGGCACAGCTAATTAAGTTCATA
>NW_023458556.1:30126971-30150382 GCF_013731165.1 Rhagoletis pomonella
GAAAATGCGAAATTGCGTAAATTTATAATGCTTAGCCTCCTTTTTTTTGCAATTTTAAGTTGGTAATGAGAATAAAATTTATTAAAATTGTCGTTTTTATATCTTAGAAAATTTATATTTTAACTTAAAAAAATTAGTAATGCAAAGTGTGATTTATAGATTAGACGGGTCCTTAAAATATTAACATCGTCGCGCACCGCTTTATTTTGTTTTGCTCGCAAAATAAAGACATCCATGAAAATTTATTAAAACATTTAGGGCTACCAGGGTTTGAAAAATTCATTTTTTTTAAATCGCAATATTTTTACTTTTGCCCGCTTTAACTCAGCGAGTTTAGGAATTTATATGAATAGGTTTCAACAATATGTCAAATCTATCAGATTTCAAGTCAAAATTTTGTAAACATTTCGCGATTAAAAAAAATTTGTTTAACCCTGACAGCGTTATCTAAGTTTTTTTTTTTTAATTTTAAATTTTTGTAGACACTTTTATTTTGTACGTACAACAAACTTAACAGGTGCCTCACACAAAATTTGGATATTGGTATTTTAAGCACCACCCTAATATAGATACTCATAATTTTTAATGTGACGTCTGTGCCACGTTGCAAGTAAACCGTCAAATTGACTGGTATGTAGTAGAAGCTAAATCGATTAAGGTGTTACATATTTCATTGGATTTGTTTCATAACAGTAATGGCAGAAAATAAAATGTATCTAAAACGGGACGGAACTGCTAGTTCACTTGGACTTCAGGCAAATCAGCCTCTCGTCGTTTCTACTGAAAACGTTGGAGAGGCCGATTGACCAGCACAAAAAGAGCGCGATTTCTCGGGATCGCCTATCAAGAGCTCAACATGCTTATTGTGAAGGAATGTCGGTAGAAGCCGCTCTACACACAATTGTGAGGTGGATAGAGGAAGCCATCACTCGAAAAGATTTTTCCATTGGAGCCTTACTCGATATCAAAGGGGACGCAATAGTTAAGTCGGTGGATAGGCTTGAGGTTGATGTCAGCCTCATTCGGCTCATCCAAAACCGACTGCGTGACAGAACAATCATGGCCATATGGGACTGCGCTTACTTACATCACACGGGGGTCGTCGTGGTGAGTGATCTACTAGAGGAGCTGGAGCAACACATTTATCGGGTAATTGCCTACGTAGCAAGGTAAATACCTGAACATGCTTTATGAACTGACCCAACGGTATCTTAACATACTAGGAAAATTCGAAAAATTTTCACCAAAATTTTCAACTTTTTAAATTTTGTAAAAACTTTGAATCATTACGCATATTTGAAATTTATTACGAAAATGCAAATATTAAAAAAAAAACAGTGTACGGAAACATATTCTGGCTAGTGTATGTTTAAATATTTTCTACATTTAAAAAGTTCAGTAAATGAGAAATCATATGGCTTTCGCAAAAAAAAACAACGTGAGCTAAAAAATTACTATTTTTCGATGAAATATTCGTCAGAGCATTAATTTATACAATCAATAATATTACACAGGATATTAGTGTACATTTCGCAATATTGAATTATTTAAATTTAATTATCATTTTGTACTGATATTATTATTTACATATCTTTAAATATAGTCAAAAGTGTAATTGATAAAAATTAATTTGTAGTTACAACAAAAATAGTCGCATTACGACGTCATACTTGTGAACCTGAGAAGGAGGTATTTAAGTATTGATTCTGAGCGGGATTAGACTTGCACTAAATAATTCAATGGAAGATGATTTACTTTGAGTACAAAATGACCAACTTGAAACTGCAACAAAGTACAAAGACCATCAAATATTGAAGTTTCACACGCCTCGCCCTTATTTAACGTTGATTAAAAGTGAGTAGAAGAAACCCTAAAACGCTTTACGTTCAATCCAAAAGCTTTATGCCATTGCAATAAAATTACAGGATAAAGGAGGAAGAAACTTTCAAAAAATTATGCTTGCAACACAATTTCCCAAAGTCTTTGCATTTGCATGCAACCGAACACAACCGGAGATGGGGCGCCAATAGCAGTTACATACATGTTGCCACAGCATCAGTTGAGGAGGAGCGCACCGCAACGGTGGTAGCAGCTCAAAAGCTGTGGCTTAAGTGAGGGAAATAGCAACTCTCAAACACAAAGTTAAACAATTTGGAGCAAACTTGTCCAACAACTTACTCAAGTGATGAATTTGTTTCGCCAGCACAAAAAAAAATGTATGTTGCCAGCATAAAAAAAGTTACCAAAAAGAGTTTTGCTGTCAGCACACTTTGTCAAGTCTTGCGCAAACGTTGAGGGGACTGCTGCCACTTCAGCTTGATGTTGCTGCCACTCTATAACATAAATGGCATGTCATTGTTGTTGCTACTGTTGCGATTCTTATTGCTGTTGCGGCGTTGGTGACAGCAACGATAGTAAAATTCATCTGAAAGTATGGCATGGCAGGATTGACAGGCCGAACATAAAGATAGCCAAAATGGTCGATTGTAGGTAGTGGTGTTGGTAAAACTTAAAGGTATGTATAATGAAGCTTATGTACTTATATACAGATATGATGGCATGAGTTTGTAAATGTACTGGAAAAGCGTATCTAGTAAAAAGATATAGTTATACTATATACTATCTTCTAACTGATCTAAAGTGAATGAGAAAAAAAACAATTTTTTAATCTCTTAATATGGAGAAACATTAGTAAGACTATTTGTGGGAAGAGTGACATGGCACTACGGAGTGAGAAGCAACTTTTTCCGCCACGTATTGATATGGGGAGGTTAAGTAAACTTTTCATCGAAACCGGAGCCATTTTTTTTGTCCTCGTTAGTTCCTCAAAGTGTCTGATTTAGGAAGCAGTAAATATTACGGAGGTTGGTTATCTATGCACTGGGAGATACATACACATATACATAAATAAATCTTTAGAGTTTACCGACTGAACCGCATACAAATGACATTTTCAGTTGTACCAGATTAGCCTACCCTATGAGTAAGATTGATGCAGCTAAACTCCAACCTAGTCGAACTTGTTACCAACAAGTACTCGCCTACTTAAACGATTTCTGAATTAATTAGGAGAGCAGAAGATATCTGGGCATTTTTGGTATACATATCAATAGCACGGCATTTCTAAGTTATATTGTTTGCCACTTATTTTTATTTATTTGTTTTTAAGAATTTTAAAATTCTCTCTTTGAAAACTTTGTAGAAAACTTAAATAAAAATTCACCCAAATTTAAAACTTTTTACTCAGCGGTGTTAGATTTACTTTATTTTTTGGGTATACAGGTTTACAGCTTATTTTATATGTATTATCGTTGACTCTTAGAAGTTTTTTTGGTTCCATATAAGGAATAAACATAGTTTGTTGGACAAAAATTTAATTGGTTACGAAAGTCTACAGTAAAAAAAATTCAAACACTTCATAGAAAAAAGTTTAAAATTTGGGTGAAAATTTATTGCATTTTTTTCTTTTAGTGGATTTGGTATTGAATGCTGATTGAAAATGTAAAAAAAAGTCTTCTAAATATCATTTGATGTTCTTGATCCAAGCATTAAACATGGGACCTATCGAAAGCTAAAACGCATCTCAACGTACCCGGTAATATCAACAATACCCTTTATATTGATCAAATCTTGCATGCAGTGGACAGCCATTTTAAGGCATACTGTGGACCCTGAGCAAAAACCCTATAATTTTACCAAATCTTCGGCTTCGACTTCTTTAGATTTGGCTTTGTTATCACCGACAAATTTCAAATTGTTTGCAACTTGCTTACAGATTTCATGTATGCATAAATAAATCATCTTATTTTAAACTTCAGAACTTTTAAAATTCGAACCCCGAAATCTGGTGTAAAAAGAAAAACGAATGACAAAATCATAATCATCGAGCAGCCGTGAGTTAACACCAACAGAGTTCGATTTACCGCCGGGTTATTCCGTTAATCGCTTGTTTGAATTACTGTCATGTAGAATTACTACGTACGTGTTGCCTAATTTTTTGACAAGTTCAGACATCATTAATATGTCGTCAAGCGTACGCAGGTAAAGTACATAGCTGTGCACAATGTGTACAATAGCATTATGCGTTTTCATGTATATTTTAATTCCAAATAATTCTTGCGTAAGACGGACAGGTGACCCTTTTTTATGCCATGCATTGACACACAACAGTAAAAGGTACTTAAGCACATCATAAAATAACTTTAAGGAGGAGAACAATAACGCTTAGGAAGTAAGAGTGGTTACTGTAAATTCCTGATTTTATTGCAAAAGTGAACTTGAAAATAGCAAATGCGAACTTTCACATAGGTACCTACTTCCCGCCAGCTGCCACATGCGAATGCGGGCGTTCAAGTTGGCGGAGAAAAGGAAAAGTAGGTTAGTCTGAAATACCTGAAATACACAATTTGTAAAAGTACATAAGTCGTTGAGAAGTGTAGTAATAAAACTGTTTCTGGTATTTTGTCCTACAACGCGCTTTGTTTGTTGCGAATTGTTGCCATTAACGTAATGAATGAAGCAACACTTAAAAGCTTTAAACAACTCTGTGCAGCTTTGAAACTTTTATAAATCTATTTTTAGAGAAATTACCAGCACTGCTTGCTTGCCCTTTGGATGTGATGTGATTTGAATGTCACTCTGTGCTCATGAACCGAGAAGGTTAACTGATTGTTGAATAATTATCACATAAAAGGTGTACACACTTGCACCAGCAGGTGGAGCTGTAAGCCGCTTTAACTCGATAATTATAACAAAACAATCCGAATCTATTAACATATACATATATTCAAGAAGAGTAAGTATGAGAAGGATTTGGTCCTTGGTGGGGAAAATGAATCGTCAGACCAAGGCCGTGCGTAGATTTCACTTACAAATATGTATCTACCCCAAGAAATACAACGCCTTATTTCAATATGTTACGTCGACCGACCGTATATGGGAGGAGCGAGTGAGAGATGCTGCAGCGTGATGTGAGAGCGGACATCTTGTTATGAGTATTCCCAATTCTAAGGGCTTTACCTATACGCAATTTGAAACAACTAGGGGCCTGTTGTTCAATGTCTGGTTATCACTACCTCCCAGTTAAACATCATTATCGACGTTTTCCAAATCATGTATATAATATGTGATCGATCATCGGATCAACGCTGCCGTCTGTTTAAGCTCTAACCGGAGCTTTTACCTCCGATTTGTCTTGACCAGACATTGAACAACAGGCCTGGCCAAGGCGAGCCAATCACAAACAAAGTGCACTGAGTTCTCGTCGTATTTAAGTCAGAGTGGACGTTCGATATCCAGGGTGATGTCTGCTCAATTCATGGTATTAAAAATCCCCCGAGCCGACAATATACCGGCTGAGATTTTCCAAGCCAGCGGCAAAGAGATAGTCGGACGCATGTACCAGCTATGAAGCAGAATGTGGTCTGATGAACACATGCCCGAAAATTGGAAGCACAATGTACTTTGTCAAACCACAAGAAGGAAGATCCCCTCATTTGCGTCAACTATCGCGGAAAAAATCTTCATAATAGAAAAGACGAAGCCCTTTAAGAACCAACTACTGGACCTTACCAGTGTGGCTTCAAAGCTGGTAAATCTACCATTGACCAAATCATCTCAAACCCAAGGAAAATACACTAGATATGTAAATTGAAACACACCATTTTTTTGTGGATTTTAAAGCCGGTTTTCAGAGCACGATGAGAAGCTGCCTGTGCGACGCAATGTCTTAATTGGGCATCCCCGCAAAACTATGGCTACGTAGATTACCGTTGCGCACAACTTTCAGCTCCATACAAATAGGGAATGACCTCTCTTCGTCGTTTGAGACCAAACGAAGTTTTAGGCAAGATGATTCACTATCGTGCGTCTTTTTCCAATCTGATGCTGAAGAGACTCATAAGAGCTATCAATCTGAATCACAGCGGCACCACAGACAGCAAAATAACTACGGATTAGAGATGGGCGCGGGATATCGCCCATCGGGTTCGGGACTTAAAAATTGAATTACAGGTTGGGCGGGATCGGGATTAAATATTTGGTCCCGTACCCATCTCTACTACGGGTCATGCGTATGTGGGTGATATTGACATCGTTGGCCTGAAACCCAGAGATGTCAGCGCAGCAATTTCTAGCTTGGAAAAAGAAGCGAAAGAGGTTGGTCTAGCGGTAAACCGGGAGAAGATAAAGTGTATCCTTGCACCGCAAAAGAGTTCTCGAGTTTTGGGATACACTTCACTGTTGGCAGTTATAGAGGATCGAGCATAAGCACCACCACTTGGAGATAAAGCGAAGAATTGGATTGAATTCAAAATCTCTCATCACACCCGTCCTTAGTTATAATGCAGAAATACGGACGATGTCTAACAAAGATGAGAAGGCTTTTGGGGCTTTCAAGAGAACCATTCTATGCAAGATACGGCGATGAGTATTGAAGAAGATGGAATGACGAACTGTACGAACTTTTTAACGACATGGACATAGTTAAGTGCATAAAAGTGTAACGAGCCTGGAACACGAGGCTCCGATGACAAGATTCTTCGACTTGGCATCCATGGGTGGACAACGAAAGGAAGGGCGCTCACGAACACAATGGAAGGACCAAGAGCACTTGGGATGAACAACTGGCAAAAGTCCGCAAAAGAGAGATGCAATTGGCGCAGTTTTATGCTATCATCCTAAACCTTCAAACGGCTGTAATGCCAAATAATAAGCAGAATATCCAAAAGATACTCAGATGAGCATAAAAGTGTCTGTCTACTATCTTTTTCTGAGAAGTGAATTTTTAAATGGCAGCTGCGTACCATTTTTGTGATGACACTTCTATAAATTCTACACCTTAGTGAAAACCCCAAGGAATAATGTATCTATCTACATGCACATCTAATACGAAATGAAAACTTCGGTTCAGATTTCTGTCTCTGTTTCACGATACTTGAATTTTGTAATTTTTTAGGGCATATTTGCTTGCTTGGGCCAAATTATGACACGAGAGGAAGACAAAATAATTTTAGCAACGCAATTATCAAACAACCACCAAGATTGTGAAAAGATGACGAAATTTCGGCGACACAAAATCGCTCGAAGGCATCACAAATCTACACGCAAAGTAATTTGAAACGTGGGAAAAACAAGGATGAAAAAATATGCGGTGAGTAAGGTAGAATTAAGTTAATAAGCATCAGACAAAATACGTTTGCGTCAGCAGTGAGGTCAAATGGTACGAAGAAATGAATACACAAATTTAAAAAAATTCAAAAGAAATCACAACATAACTCAAGGCGTATAATGCGAGCACTTTACACAAATGTAAAAAATGTACAAAAGGCCCAATCACACTGAAAGGCTTCGAGCGTCGCGCAGTGGGACGCGCAAACAAACCACTCTATTCACTTTGGTCAAACACTATCCTCCACCTAAAGCTGCAAGCTGTGCCAGAACTGCGTGAAGAAGAAGACGAGAAAAAAGGACAATAGTCAACCGAAGCGCCTTATGCGGCTGCTTAAAACAATTTGGCAACTGCCAGCGTAAGCACAAAAGCGGGGCGAAGAGCAACTAAAGCAGCACTAAGCTGCAAATTGTGCGCTTTGCTAGCACACAGTGACTATTTGTGTTGGTGTCACTGTAGACACTTTCGACGTTGTATTCAGCGTAGGGCAGCCTCGTGATCACGTCTGCAACAGTGGGAAATGGTGTACCGTAAATAGCCAAGAGCACAAACGCGGCGGTGAAAATCAAAGGTTAGGACAGTGCCTTTGTTGGCACTAGCACTCTTCGCGTGTTGGCGATGTGTCGTGCAGCCGTTGGGCAATACAAAATAAAAAAAAACGTCAGCCTTTAAATAACAAAGCAAAACAGTTGTTCTGAATAGCGCCGCTCAATTGTAACTCAAATGAATTATGATAGGACTTGTGGGAGTTGTTCAAATAACGAGAGAGAGAGAGAGAAGAAAAGGCGCTTAAGTGCTGTCATAATACTAACTGAATATTTATATGTAAGTGTTATTGTGTGTATTTGTGTAAGCAAGTTAATACATAATATGTACGTCAAGTATATCATGGAATCAGCATAACTAAAGTAAACTGTTTGATAAATGTACGACAATATCTCTTTAGTTTTGGAAAGTTTTCAATATACTAGCAGGATATAAATCATAACAGCCACGCTGCCGCAAAGCCTAAAAAATGAGGTGACCACATTTTCGAAGTGTTTCAAGCAGGAGATGGAGTGAAAATGTAAAAATATGTACTCAAGAAAATATAAGTAGTTGGAATTTATTTGCTTATAAAATACTGGGGCACTGCACAGTGGCCTAAAAGTGGTAGAAAATCTTCCTGGATATATACAAGTAAATAGTTGCTTATATTCTAGTGATGTATAAATACTACTGGTTAGTGAGTATGGAACGTTGCTGAGCAGGTTCAGTCCGGCAGTAATGATTTATGAGCATCAGGCTTATCTGAATTTTTTTAAACGGATAGAGCTTATTTTGTTCCAACGAGTAAACGGGTAAAGTCCACTACAGTAATCCCGACTCCACGGTAAGTCTAACTGAAGCTGGAGGTGGACACATACCTAGCGTTCCTAATCACGCTGCCATCGAAGTGCGCTCTTTCATCCTGGAGTTAGAGTGATTTGTGAAAGGAAGCAACAGTTCGACCTTGCAGTAATATAAATAGAGCAAAGTCCGAGTTGTTGCAGCCTTAAGACTAAGAGAGCAAGCTCTTGGACTTTTGGTACGTCCGGCTACTGGAAAATCTTTGGGACGATGACATTCATACCGAAACCCGCAATAACAAAAACTACAAAATGGCTATACCAACTCGACAGGACGCTTATGAACCAAAAAAAAAACGCAATCACTTTTGGGTCTTTCAATGTAAGCAAACCAGGGACCGAACATAGCAGTTATTGATGAAAACTGTCATTGAAAAATTCAATATTAAGGAAACGTTCTACAACTAAGTGATACATACCAATCGATTTATTTTTTCACCGAGAATCAAATTTGAAAATAAATTTTTATTTGGAATTTTTATGCAAAATTAAAAAATAAACAATTATTTTTTATTTTTATTTTATAAATCCAAAATAATAATTATTTTTCATTTTTATCTAAATATCTGCAAATAACCGTTATTTTCAATTTTTATATTATACGTCTTAGATAACAGTTATCGAAGACTTAGATTTATAAAAGTCATCAATAAAAATCAGTCAGTGACTTTTACTTTCAAAAGTCATCAATATAAAACAGTCATCGACTTTTTTTTAAGTAATACGTATAAAAGTCATGTATAATTTTTCGCAGTCCAGAAGATGTTGGAGAACAAAAGTTTACTACGACTTATACAAATGACTTTTATAAGTATTATGCTTAGTGACTGCTTTATGTTGATGACTTTTAAAAGTAAAAGTCACGGACTTATTTTTATTTAGTCTCTCACTGAATGCCGCCGATCTCTAAGCAAAATGTCCCAGCATGATGGAATGCAACCCATATGGGTGCCTGGACACCGAGATATTGAGGGCAACTGCAAAGCTGACGAACTGGCGAGGAATGGTACGACCACCCCCATCCTATATGTAAGGAACAGCACCATATAAACCGCAACCGAACACTGGAGAAACCTTTGCTTAGGTGGAACGGCTAGGCCTACATGGCCTTCCTACGATAAAAAATGCACGTCTGCACTCTTAGTGTTAAAACGTACCGAGGTATCTACTCTCACAAGAATTCTTGCGGTCTAATAGGCATACATGCCTCGAGATTGGGAGTGAACGCGCCAGACTATTGTCGCAGCTGCAGATACGAAGAATAGGAAGAGAGTGTACAGCACCTTGTAAGCGAGTGCCCGGCACTCAGCAGAAGACGGCTACAGACGCTCGGAAAGCCCACTCTACAAGACCTCGCAGAGGTATCGAAAATCAACATTAGAGCACTATCGAAATTCATCAGGTCAACGAATTGGTTTGATCCCGAGTTAGCGCTGCAACATCATAGGGGAACAAAAAGATTGCATATGGTATCACAATGGGCCTTTCCTGGCCTAAGTGTAAGGGGGAGTCACCCTCTCTAGCCATCTCAATCTAACCTAACCTAAAGCTAAATGCTATACGTTCATTTGCTTGTCGTAAGTTTCCGAAAAATTGGCGAAAGTCAACCACCGAAGAAAGATTGTTTTTCACCACAAGAATGCGAGCTCACACACAGTAACTCACAGAATAATCGTCTTGAGCGCTAACAGCGCGGGATTGATGGGCTATCCCAGCCGATTTCAAATCTCTATTTTGCATCCAATTACTTATGTATTTATTTACTCAAAATCTTCGAAACCTATCAACTCAAGAGGGGCAAACTAGTTAAAAAAAATGGGCTGAAACGAATAAAAAACTGTACTGATTATGTTGATCACCAAGTTAGGAATGGAGATATACTTACATTCTCTTGGGAAACTCGTTGAAAACTTTCTATACCAAGGGCTGCAAGACAAATACTAGGAATGGAGCTGGATGGCTTCTGGAGGAAAGTTTCCTACGATTTCCTGCTGGAGGTTTAATGACAATGGTTTTTTGGAAGTCTTTGCAATATTTAAAGCGGAAACCTGCATAATTGACGAAAGCTGGCGCGGACAACAAATCATGGTCTGCAGTGACATCCCAGCTACTCTAAACAACACAAAGTATTTTCTAAAAACACCGGACGGGTACGTGGCGAAATACCATCGCAGACAGAGAAGGAATGAGCTATGAGACCGAGAAGGTCTGTTTATGATACACAGCTCATGGGGACAACATTTTGTTTGGAGGATAGATGTCAGATTGAGATGGTAAAATACCTCCCACCTATTTTCTTTATCTTTTTTTCTAAGCCTTAAGTATAATTATGCCAGAGTGTTTGGCAAATCATGTGGACTTTCTCTTTGTTGGGCGCAAGAGATTTGAAAAAATTTGAATTGAAAAGTTAATACTCAGTTTCTTGATCAACAGCTGAGCTAAGTTAAGAAGCCTAAGGAGATTTGGAACATTACTAAGGTGATGTTACCTTAGGTAATTAATTGGTTTGTTTAAAAATTTGTTTCGCGTACAAGGTCTATGCAAATACAGGCAAGTTCAGTAGGAGAAATGACAAAACTAAATAATGTAGAGCAGCTAGTATAATTACATTGATTGATGTGCAACACGATGCTCCGTTGTCACCCGTTTTCCCTCGGCGCGTGGTACAAATGAGTAAATAAATGAAAATAAGTACAGAAATTGATGGGGATAAGTGTGCATTACATTGGCATTAACTAGTTAAGTAACAAGAAAATCGTTCCCCACTGCTACAAAGATAAACACAAAAATGAGCAAGTAAACAAAAATTAATTTATCTAATTTATTAGGCTTTGGGAATTGAAAAGCAACTAGAGTAGAAAGCAAACAGTAGGCGGTCGGCATTCTACGGCGTGGAAAGGTATTTTGATGAAAACGAAAGAAAGTATTTAGAATACATACAAACGCAAACTGTGCCAGTCTATCACTCGGCATTGAGAGGTGCTGGCAACGGAAGTGACAGGCGGCACACAATCGTTGAGCCACGAAAAAAACGCGCAGTGTCACGGTTTTAAAAAAGGCACGCGCGTCGGAATGTTACATACATACATAAGTATGTAAATATACAGGGTGATTCAATCAGCTAGCAGATTTTCTTTTGTAAATAAAATTCTACAAAATTTGTAGAAACTATATTTTTTTGCATCACGTTTTTTTTTTAGCCTATGGCATTTATGAATGCAAGACAATATGCGTTAAATGCGCACCACGACTCCTCTGGCAGGGACAAGATGCGAATATCAAAATTTTCCCAAAAACGTTTAAGAGATTTTACCGCCCAAAACAGTGTTAGATAGCCGAAACAATAGCCATTGGTCGGGTAAAAACCGAGTCATTCCGGTACGTTGAACCGGCTAACGTGGGAATAGGTTGAGTGGTTCATAAAAAAACCATTGCACCCGAGAGCGTACTAACAGGCCATAAAAGACATTTACAGAGCGACTGTCTCAACTTACACCCACTCTCGACCTGTAATTTCCGTTTTAAGAAGACAACCAGCCGATGTGGACGAGACAGAACTTCGTTTGCTTCGGCAGACCGACCCGCATCACCCTAGCGCAAATCCGCGCTCTGGATATTGCAGTAGGTGAAATTTGAAATTTGAGTAAAATAAAATCAGCTGTGCCCAACGTATGTTCGGCATGCGCACAGTTACCCCATGACTCGATACACCTTCTCTCCCTCTGGTCCAACCCAGTCGGACTGGCATACTTCAAGGGCCTCCTATTGGTTCAGCTTGCCGACAATGACTAAGAGGCAAGCCGATCTAGGCACGGCTAATTAAGTTCATATGCATATAACGCGTAACCAAGTTTCTTCGAACTTCTGCACCAAATAGCTAATTATGTTGAACGAAAAAATTATGAAACGAAAATTTTCATGAGACGTTTAGATCACTTTTACGCGTTGTTCAACAAAATATCGCACCATGACTATGTTTCTCAAAGCCTGTAGTACCAATTATCTGTAAAAGAAATTGCTTATCCCAAAAATTTGCTGTCAGAGATCTGCAACACACTTGAACCACCCTATACATAAGCGGCGACGGATGAAAGCAGCTGTAGTGAACTCGGACAATAGTGGAGCATTTTTTTAGACTTTAAAGTAAATGGAAATCTGTGTCGTGGCAGTGTTCACACCTCCAATTTTACTAAAATTCGTGTTGTTATTAGTTGGCTGGTGAGCAAGTTAGGTGGCCGCTATCAGCTTGCTTTGTCCCCACTTATTTATTATGTACACACACTCACCATTCGCCATTTGCCAGGTAAGTCGCTACACAAACGTTGACCGGCCAGCAATAAATTTTCGAGAATACACCGTGTCGACAAACCAGCGCGGCGCTAGACAGTTGCAAAAACAATTTATAGATATTTAACAAAAAGATTAAGGTAAGTCGATGTATTGGGATTTCTTTTCGCTTTATAAGGTCGCTTTGAATTCCTCCACTTAGTCATCCGCAATGCCTTTGCATCCTACTGCACACATACCGACATTCATGTTTGTTTTTGTTTATTTTTGTAGGTTTTGCTGGTGTTAGAAAGCTGATAAGCTCGCTTTTGTTGGCATAAGCGCACCAAGTCGGCGCGTACTTGGCCTTCATTTGCTTTGATCGCTCAAGCGTAGGAATGTAATAGTCCGCTATTTTAGTCAGCATCTGACGTGTATTGCATTAAATTTTATAGTTTCTTCATTTCCAGCTGCGCATTGAAAGAATTGAAAGCAAATGTAAAATCATCTAAAAATTTTCCGTAGCCTACCTATGCATGTATGCATGTATGCATGTATGTATGTTCTACTGTGCTGCTAACTTCAAAGGCTACCAAATATTCCGTGCTCTCTAATTTTCAGCTTGAAAAGAACGAATGAATAAAGTAAGAAAAAAGAAAGAAAAATAAATTGGTTTTACGTTGCCAATTTAAAAATAAACTTCCATTTGGGATTTGCTTGTTTTTTTAGTCGCCAGAAGAAGGCACGGATAATGTGCGATTTGATAAAATGAATTTTTTTATTTTATCTCTGGTTGAAAGTAGACAAATAATTTTGGAAGACTGCTTCTAATTTGGCAAACATTCTGAATAAATGTTGGCAAAAAAAATAATATTTGTATTCAACTATCTGCATGGTATACACACACACACACATCGCATTACATTTTTAACAGTTTGTTTCTTTAATGTTTATTCAACTTTTAATACAGTCTAGTTAATTGTATAATAGCTAAAAATCCACAATTCAATTCAAACATTGTAGAAATATTCAAAAAAATTGCAAAACAACAACAAACTTTTTAATCCACTAATTTCTAATATAATAAAGTGGCAGTCTCAGGAGAATTCTAATTGTTTTTAGCAATTTTTTCTGTCTTAAAAAAAAAAATTTGTCGAACATAGTAACTACGTATAGAAGAAAATGCATTAGACCATTTTCAAACACAAAAAATTGCCATATATCAACAGTAATTTATAAACACTTCAAACTAGCAAATTGTCGTTGGCCCACTTTGCTGAATTTTTCTATTTTTTGTACCAAGTTCAAAATTTTGGATTTATATGGCTTTTCTTAGACCGTATCATTTTGTCGCGGGTGTACAGCAGGTACACATAGTACCGGAAGTTGCCTAATTTTATTGAAAAACTGTTTAAAAAATAACTAATATTCGTACCCTCAGAAAAAAGCATTTCCTTAAAACAACAACAGTATCCTTATTTTAGAGTTGCTGTTTTTTCCATAATATTACGACAAATTTACTCAATTTGAGAAGCTTTTCATTCCTCATTAATTTGAGGAAGTAAATTTACTCAACATAGGTAATAAGTTCCTCAATATAAGTAATAATTTTTTTTTAAACAATTTTGAATTTTGTCAGTGCTGTTAAGACAAAGTTAATTGCTTTCCTGGCAAATGTCAGCTGCGGCGTCGCGAGAAGACTACTGCTTCTGGTTCTGAGACCGCAGGCTCGAGTCCGGTTGCAGGTAGGTAAGTCAATTATTGCAATTTAAATATAAATTACAAATTGTAAAACTAATTTCAGATATGGAAAAACTTAAATACTTAAATAACACAAAAAATAAATTAGATAATTTTTTTAAATACAATTTAAAAAATTACAATTAAAAAAGTATATAAAATAAAAAAAAAATATCTAAAATAAAATTTCCTGCTCTGAGACTCGAACCTTGCACCTCTCGACTGTCACTCCAGAGCTTTGCTCTGTTGGCCATTGCCACTGTTTGAGCGGCATGAGCAAAATGACATACTTATTCCTTTCACCGGGGGATGAAATGGCAAGAAAAACTAAGGAATTTTTGTTTGAAAATTTGGTGAAAATTTGTGGAATTTTTACAACTTTTGTTCAAAGTTTGAAAAGCGGATTTATATAATGTTTGTTGTATAACTACCTAGGCTTTTATAAAAAAGTATTAAACATAAAATAAAAAAAAAGAAATATAGCCAAAATTCTTGATGAAAGTACGACGAGTCTATTTACTCTGCCGCCAGTGTACATATAAATAATTTTATACGAAATTTACAGTACTCACCTGTCGGACTCGGCGTCAGCGACATCATGTCGAAATGTATGTTGCGAGGCTCAAATGAATAGTCCTTCAGGAATGTCAGCTTGGCACCGCGTGTCTTTGCCAGCCCCTGTACGGCGGTGTTAATGGCGCGTAAATATTCACGTTTGCCAAAGTTTGTGTGCGGTGCAATTAGGCCAATATTTAATTGCTCCTTATTAGCGGATAAAGTTTTAGTGTTACCATTTGTGAGACGTAATGCTGACGCGCATGGGCATGAATACATTAAAATCGAGGCCAACACAATGACGGCAATGCCGAAATGGAAATTTAAGCGAGAAGACAATGTACGCCATATCAGAGTTGGCCAAGATGCCGTTGTGGCGGCTGGTAGTAGCTGGAGTGGGCGGTGGCTTGACGCGAATCGAGGTGGCGGGGACAGCGAAAGTGGCTGGCACTGAAGTTGCTGGTGTTGATGTGCAAAGCAATGATTTTGAACACTTTTCAGTTGGTTTTGCTGCTGCTGCTGCTGCTGGTGGTGTAGCTGCTCTTCCACTTCAACTACATCTATGCTGCGTATTCGCTGCGAAGCTATTTGAATAGTCGTTGTTTTAAAAATCGGCGGCATGTACGGTGGCATTTTAAGCGTCAGCTGGCCTGGGGCGAGGCATTGTTGGTGGTGGTGGTGTTGGTTGTGATGCTGCTGGTTGAAGGTGGGTACTAAATTGCTGCCAAAGCTGCTGCTGCGCCTGCTGTTGGTGTTGGCAATGCCATTGCAGCTGTTGCTGTTGAAGCATATTAATGGCGCTGCCAGTTGTGCGTTGTTACTGTTACTGTTATGTTCTTGAGTTTTTGTTGCTGTTGTTGCTATGCATATTCTCGCCATGGTTTTTGTTTTCACGCGGCGCCTGGCCAATGCTATGCTGCCCGTTGGCGTTTGGCTGCTTTTAACATTTTTTCGCCGTCGTCGCTTGTTTGCTTTTTGACTAAAAATTAATCCCTTCATTTTGCGGATCGTATGACTACTTCCGCTGGCGCGCTGTCAATCAGCGCCCGCGCCCGCTTCCGCTACTCTTTTTTTTAGTGCTTCAATCCTTTCAATGCCGCCTGTTTGTGCAGATTGAGTGTGATTGGGGTGGCCGCAATATGCTGCTTGCCTGCCTGATGCGTTCACTTTTCCAATGATTTTTGGTTTTTTGTTGTTTGTGTTATTTTTATGGTTTATTTGGAATTTCGCTTGCTTTCGTGCCACTCACTGCACACCCATACATAGCATACATATCTGTGTATCCAGCATCTGCTTATCGCCTTACTTTGACATATTCCTCTTTGGTGTCACTTTGTTGTTTTTTAGTCTTTTATCTTTGCTTCCTGGCCTTAATAGCTTGTTTTTTGCAATTCGCCCTCACTTGCCACATTACGCTTCAGCTTCTCTAAGTTTTGTATTTTTTAAATATTTTCCTTTTTCTAATGGATGGATTGGGTTAATCTAAGCAAATTATCCGCATATCTTCGCTTTGAGCACCTTTGCTTTGAAAATTTCCTAATTTGTTTACTTTTTTGGGTTTAACTTTTTTATCGCCTCTCTAACTGTTCCACTTTCTAGTCAGCGCTTTAATTTGTTTACTCGCTTAGATTCTTTATACCTCCCGAAATGCGATCACTACATTTTGCTTCCCCGGCTTTGTCCAACGCCTTAGCCATCACACTTCCTTCCGCTTTCTTTCCATCACCTCCTCGAATTCTAAGTTTTAAGCGCTTCGGCTGCTGCAGCCGTTGCTAGTGGATTCTATGCCTCCTCCATTGACGTTGCTGGCTGCTTTTACTGCCTCTACCATCGCATAATCCGAGTATACTATTACATTTACTCTCCTCCAACTTTTCTACTCTGCGAGGCACTTCCGTTGTTTTTGCTTTATCTCTGCGGTTGCTCTGAGTTGCGAGCTAGCTCGTCGGTTTCTGGTTCACTCGTTTGTTGGTGTCTTTGTTATTATTTTTCCTTTATTTAATGGTGGGTTCTAGTTGCTGTTTTAATGTTCTTTATTATTGTTGTCATCGCTGCTATCATTGAGCTTGATTTTGTAATAACTCTGGGGTAATACTTATGCGTACGTACATACATACATAGGCATACAAGTATGTGAGAGTATTAACTTCGCTGTTTTTCGCATTTTGGGTGGGGCTGCAAAGAAACAAAAACAAATAAGATGATGTCAATGACAAAAGTGATAATACATAATAATTGCAGATGTATGTATGTATGAAGTTATGTGCTTGCACGATTCGTATCTACTTTTCCATATGTACATATGTATGTATTTATCTGTATCCATGTTTTGTTTTCGTTTTTTTTTTTTTCTTTCGGGCAGGAAACGCAGTACGAATCTGTACGGAAACGGATGCTGCAATGTGTCGCACTGGATAATGAAACTGAAAATTATCTCTTTAATGATTATGACTAGTGCATGTTGTGTTGAGTGGGATTAGCTGGTGTTTGAGTGAAGTTCACAATCGCTCAAATCCTGTCAGAAACAGAACTTCCGTTTTAAATTATGTATTTCAATTTTCCGCTTTTTAAATTCTTTAACTAGATGTGTACGTGAAATACATTCCCTCTAGGAAATGGAACTAGGTTGTAGCTAACTTTAACTAGATCCCTGCTGAAGTTCGGCAAAAAAACAAAACCGAAATTGTCTTCGAATGGAAATACTCCCTTTGCAAGAGTTTAATAATTACTGGCAGGCTTTAATTTACTGACGTTAGTGTGGTACGTTAGGGTGGTAAGAACTGAGATCTGGCGAGTAGACAACAAAAAAAGTGTATCCCCGAGACAAGAAGAGCGATATATCACACTTTAAATCCGACTGTAAATACCGCAGATAGGACGAAAAATGTAAAACCCAATCTTACGTACGGCAAAAAAAAATAAAAAATTTAATTACCTTGAAAATATGTACACTCAGGGTGTGCGGCGAATCTTTTTTGCTGCTGTAAATCGCATGGTATATACGGATTCTACAGATAATTCTAAGCAAACGTGTGGAAGAAACCATGCCTGCGCATTTTCAAATGAAAATATTATCTTTTGACGAAATTAATTTTCTTTTGATTCCTTATCGGTTTTATGCACAATTTATTCACATTTCCTTACAAACTTTCTATAAAAAAAATTTCTATATTTTTGTTTCTGGCATTTGTTTTATTTGTTTACTTATCCATTAGTATTTTTCGCAAATACATATATTCATACTTTCCGATTTTCCCGTTTAAAATTCTGTTTGCTGTCAATGCGAGATAGTTTTGCTCTACAAAAAGGTGTTGCAAAAATTTACCAAAAATCAACGGCAAGTCCTAGGTACTTGCACTTCATTTTACTAAAATTGAATGGACCACAAAGCTGTACACTCAAAATCTATGAAATCCAACCAAAAATTTTGAAATTTCCTAAGTTTTCTTTTAATATTGCACAAAGTTTGAAATTTGGATTTATATGGTTTTTGTTAAAGAATAAACTAAATATATCTTTATAAAAAAAATAACTAAAATTAAATAACAAAAAAATGAAATGTGAAAACTTGTCAATATGCGGTGCGCTTTTGGGTGTATTTTTGCATGGTAAATATCGAGCCCTAACCGCCAAAATAACGTAAGCGACATTTTTTTCGAAATTTTCTTTTTGATGCAGAAATATTCCTAAAGCATCTAGATGCATTTCTGCATCAAAATGAAAATTTTGAAAAAAATGTCGCTTACGTTATTTTGGCGGTTAGGGCTCGATATGGTAAAGCAATTAAAAATGTTATAATCTAAAATATAGGAATTTTGTATCACCTAGTTGTATCAAAAGATGAACACTTTGTAAAACTGACATAGAATGAAAAAAATAAAATTTGATAAAGAAGGTAAATTTTTCATTTAAAAATGCGCAGGCTAGAAAATAATTCCCGACTTATATGTAGTTTCTTCTACATTTTCTCTTAGAATTATCTATAGCAACCGAAAATACCATGCGATTTGTCGAAAAACTTTTGCCCGAACAATTTGACCCACCCTAATAAGCATGTATAAAGCGACACGCGACATATTATCTTCCTAGGATTTATCTTTACAAAAATGCATGCATAACTTTGTGCTATAACCAAAAATTCCCATTGGGGTTGTACAGGAAAGCAGATATTTATGTACATATGTATTACAACGACCATACAGACTGCAGCTGGAGTGTGATTTTGCTAAAACTGCAATAAAATGAGTTCATTTGTCATTAGAAAGTTTCGAGTGCAACACAAAATGACACATCGATTTTCGTTGATTAATTTGCTGCTGAAAGGACAGCCCACCCAGCGGTGTTGTATGTCTGTTGGGTGAGAATTATTTGAACATGATTAACTTGTTTGCTGTAATTTTTATTTGTATGGATGGTAAATCGATTTCTTTAATAACCTTGTGGTTGTATGTTCTCAATAATTAAGAAATGTTTTGAAATAAAGTACTAATTTTCAGACGTGACAGCTCTCCGGAATTTCATTTGCTTATTTCCAATAATTTTCATTTAAATATGGGTCGATCTATATCAGATAACACATAAATAAAAGTTTCAGAGCTTATTCGAATTTCAAAAAAATTCATCAAACTTAAAAAAGTTTTCAATAAAATTTCAAACCTTTTAATCAGAATCTTTATAAAATTTTCGGGTATGCTGTTTGGTAGAACATTCAATTTTAGTATGATAAAGTGTAAGCTTCAAGTCGATAATAATTACCGTTGTTGACTTTTTAGAATTTTTATTTTGTGGTGGGTGTTGTGCATTTTCTTCCTTAAAACGCATGAATAAAACTTACTTTTACTTTTTTAAACATTATGATTAAAAAGATTGAAATTTTGATGACAACTTTTTTAAGTTTGATTACTTTTTTTTTGAAATTTGTGTAAACTTTGACACTAAATAAAGATAAGTTGCCAACAGCATCATTTTGAATTTTGCTGCTATTATTTTGCATGACACTGTACATATTTTATATAAGCAAATTTTACTAAAAACCAATTTTTTTCTAAAAAGTCATTGTAAATATCAATTAAGAGTAGAGTAGTTTTAAAGATTTATTTAAACGCCTGAAAATCCATATAAAAAATAAAGGCGATATTTAAGAGAAAATTTAATTACTTTAAAAATTACTTTAAAATTTAGCGGACTTTGTTCTGAGTGTGTATGTGTTTACTACACTATTTATTTAAGGTCTCTGCTGACAAACTTTGTTTAACAATTTTATGATTTTTTGCTTTTGCATCTTCCTGTTGTCATACGAATGGTTTCCGGGGGTTTTTTTTTTGGTTTGTTATTAGTATTTCTACAACTCTGGTGAGTTTTACTAACTACCGTTCACAGTAACTGCTGTTTGCGTTTCTGTTATTCTAGTTTTAATACATCTTGTTGCAAGCTTTTCTTCTACCCTCTCCCACCCGTTGGTTCTGTTAATTCAACTACACCGTTCTACATACATACATCCTTTTCCTGGTACGCCTTGTTGTATGTACTGGCAAAGCTGAAATAACAATAACAATATGACTGATGGTAATATGACAACACTAGCAGCGGCAGCGACAACGCGCACGATGACAACCAAGAAAATGGCGATGACACTGCAACTCAAAACAGAAGAAGTGCTGAAACAAACAACATAGTAGAACAACAACAACATGATGTTGCCTCAGGCTGACGCCAGAAACATTTCCACTTTAAGCATCGTACGAGTACTACTTTTGCAACTGCGTTCCGCTGCTGCTGCAGCTGATTCTACTGTTGTTGGTGTTTTGCCACAGCTATGCCATGACAAATTGCGCGCTCGAGTTTTTTTTTTGTTTTTGTTATACAAAAGTACTTATTAAGTTTCTGCGTTGAGGAGATGATAGTAAAAGCATCAGCAGTATGTACGAGTATGTATGTAACTCCTGCAACAGCACTTGCTCCAAATTCAACTTGGAAGGACTTTTTACTAGGCGCTGCTGGCTATACAGCTGGTCCACTAGCTCCACTTTTTTTTATCAGAGTAGCTAGTGTTTATCAACGCTCTTAACTGCGTCTTGGTTTACTTTGCTGCTGTGTATTTTTTGTAAGTTCAGTATACAGTTTACCGTTTTTAGTTTTATTTAAGTTTTTGACAGCATCAGTCGAGTGGCATATGGAATTAGTGGAGTGTGCAAAGAGATGCAGGCAGACTAAATACACGTTTGAACGGTACCGTCACAGCATTTAATAAAAACAGTGATGCATTTGTTGTTTATAAAGCGAGGTGAAAATATAGGGATGAAAGAAGCTTAAGTGTTTATATGGCTAGAGAGATTTTAAGTAGCGCCTTCAAAATTTAAGTATCTAATGACTTACAAACATATACATTTTAACAAGTGCCCGTAACGGTTAGGATCTTTATAATAAAAATTACAATTTAACCGTTAAAATTGGATTTCTATTTTTCCGATCACCGATTTACGGTTATCTAAGAGTTTTGTTTTTTGATCACAAACGATTTAAATCGGTCATAAAAACATAGTCTCCATTATAGCGGCTAAAAATTGTGGAAAATAATTAAGTCCAAAAAAAACGATTATCTATTTTTCATCGAAAAAGTAAGCCACAAAATAACAATTAAATTTAATAATGGGCGAAATTGGACAATAACCATGCCCACCTCTCTGGATCGAAATTGCTGGAAAGTAGAATTTTGGCATGAAATAAGACAACTAAGAAATTTCTGAAGAATCCCCGGAACACAGTGGCCGCTGCACCAACCTTATCTAACACGGTACGAACATTGATTAGAATGAAAATAAAAAACCTATTGGGTGAGAATTTTCGAAATCGGACATTATAAGATATAAATACGAAAACTGCGATAAATCAGTAATATACGAAGCTTCTTCGCCCAAAATCGCAGCAAATAAGATTTGATTTTGTTTTTTGTTGACTTTGGTTTAGTTATTTCGACAGGTTGAGAATTGAGATATTTCTCTTATCGCTTGTAACATCCAAGAAGGAAAAATTATATTAAAAAAGGCACTTGACAAGGGCTGACGGAAATTTGTTCCAAAATGCATTAAATATTTTTTTAAATTTGTTTGTTTATGATCATACATACTTTTGTTCTTGAGTTCAAATTTCGCTATGCTGCTGAAAATACATATTTGAGAACCAAACATCCTTCTAAAACTCTTTCACCCTTGAGTACCTCCTCAGTCTACTTAATTCTAATAATATTTTTTTTACACCACTAAATACTGCTTTGCTAATAATAATAAATTGAAACGTTATAGTAAGCGATGCCTTTTTTAATTGCAACCGCAGCAATAAACTAATAAAAAAAAGGTACAGCGACTATTTTTGCCGGACTACACGCTGACATTAATACAAACATACATACATACATATTTAGTTATTGATATTTAATTTGTGTGATTTATTATAAAAGTCAACACCAAAAAGCATGCACTTATGTATGTAACTACTTGCATCCCAGTATGCCATGGCGTATGAGTAACAACAATTTTCAGTATCGATGACAAAATAATAGCTAAATCTTGCCCAAACAAAACTAAATTAGCTGATTTCCTTTGTTGACTCTCAATTTTGACTTAATTTTGATAGTTGTTTGGTTGCAAAGAAAAAAGGAAAAAAATAAAATATTCAAAATCAAGTCCTAGTGTTTCGAGTTTTTTTTGTGCGAATGTCTGATTCCTGGTATTAACGGATATCGTTTACTTTTAGACATATGTAAAAATGCTTAGTTCGTATGGGCTATTTATCTTTTAGGGTGATAAGTCTGCCATTCTCAGCTTGTCTATAAATATGGGTATGAAAAATCATTCGTTTGAAAATTTATAAAAATTTTTGTTTAAAAACTTAATTCAATTAAAACGATAAGAAAAGTTAAATGAAGTAGAGAAACATACAAGGGGTGGGTTTTGGGGTTCAACCCGTGAAAAAGCGCCAGCTCTATCAAAAACTAGAAACCAGAAATCGAGTAAAATTAACATAAACGTAAATTCAACAATTTTTATGAGCTTGAGGCCCTTTTTAGTGAAAACTTATTGTGGAAAAGCAACAATAATTTGAAAAAATGGCAGAAGTGAGAACGGTCTCAAGCTCATAAAAATTGTTGAATATAATTGTTATAAGGCCATACAAATAACAAAAAAAAAACAAATAACTTAAGGACGAGCACACCTAAAAGTTAAACCTTATAATAATAGAAATATTAACAAAAACCAACAAAACCAACAACCACATGATCAAGTGAATTGCAGCGG
>NW_023458556.1:30150482-30162909 GCF_013731165.1 Rhagoletis pomonella
CCGCTTCCGCTACTCTTTTTTTTTAGTGCTTCAATCCTTTCAATGCCGCCTGCTTGTGCAGATTGAGTGCGACTGGGGTGGCCGCAATATGCTGCTTGCCTGCCTGATGCGTTCACTTTTCCAATGATTTTTGGTTTTTTGGTTTTTTGCTGTTCGTGTTATTTTTATGGTTTATTTGGAATTTCGCTTGCTTTCGTGCCACTCACTGCACACCCATATATAGCATACATATCTGCGCATCCAGCATCTGCTTATCGCCTTACTTTGACATATTCCTCTTTGGTGTCACTTTGTTGTTTTTTAGTCTTTTATCTTTGGCCTTAATAGCTTGCTTTGCAATTCGCTCTTGCTTGCCACATTACGCTTCAGCTTCTCTAAGTTTTGTATTTTTTAAATATTTTCCTTTTTCAAATGGATGGATTGGGTTAATCTAAGCAAATTATCCGCATATCTTCGCTTTGAGCACCTTAGCTTTGAAAATTTTCTAATTTGTTTACTTTTTTGGGTTTAACTTTTTTTATCGCCTCTCTAACTGTTCCACTTTCTAGTCAGCGCTTTAATTTGTTTACTCGCTTAGATTCTTTATACCTCCCGAAATGCTATCACTACATTTTGCTTCCCCGACTTTGTCCAACGCCTTAGCCATCACACTTCCTTCCGCTTTCTTTCCACCACCTCCTCGAATTCTAAGTTTTAAGCGCTTCGGCTGCTGCAGCCGTTGCTGGTGGATTCTATGCCTCCTCCATTGACGTTGCTGGCTGCTTTTACTGCCTCTACCATCGCATAATCCGAGTATACTATTACATTTACGCTTCTCCAACTTTTCTACTCTGCGAGGCACTTCCGTTGTTTTTGCTTTATCGCTGCGGTTGCTGTGAGTTGCGAGCTAGCTCGTCGGTTTCTGGTTCACTCGTTTGTTGGTGTCTTTGTTATTATTTTTCCTTTATTTAATGGTGGGTTCTAGTTGCTGTTTTAATGTTCTTTATTATTGTTGTCATCGCTGCTATCATTGAGCTTGATTTTGTAATAACTCTGGGGTAATACTTATGCGTACGTACATACATACATAGGCATGTAAGTATGTGAGAGTATTATCTTCGCTGTTTTTCGCATTTTGGGTGGGGCTGCAAAGAAACAAAAACAAAAACAAAAAGATGATGTCAATGACAAAAGTGATAATACCTACTTATATACATATATGTACAGATGTATGTATGTATGAAGTTATATGTTTGCACGATTCGTATCTACATTTTCATAAGTACATACATATGTATCAGTATCCATGTTTTTTTTTTTGTTTTTTTTTTCGGGCAGGAAACGCAGTACGCATCTGTACGGAAGCGGATGCTGCAATGTGCCGCACTGGATAATGAAAATGAAAATTATCTCTTTAATGATTGTGACTAGTGCATGTTGTGTTGAGCGGGATTAGCTGGTGTTTGAGTGAAGTTCACAATCGCTCAAATCCTGTCAGAAACAGAACTTCCGTTTTAAATTATGTATTTCAATTTTCCGCTTTTTAAATTCGTTAACTAGATATGTATATACGTGAAATACGTTGTTACAGATGAAATTAAAATGAAAAGGCGAAAAGACGCGAAGCACACGAGTGGTGAGGATGTGACATGCAAATAGACCAGAATAGAGCTAAGACGCAAATACCTAATGGGAAAGTGGATAATGTATTCCTCTTTTTATGACGAAAATATGGACGATTGCAACTGTTAAGATGCGTTCAAATGTTCCTAATAGACTGATTAATTTTCAGTTTTGAACAACTTAAAAAAAAAAAATTACAACAACTTTAAGCATTTTTTCATTTTTTGTTATGACAGCTGCTGTTGTAGCCGGATATATACCTAGTTAGTCCCGGGTTGGATTACCTTGGCCCGAGATGCGTTTGCATTTACAGATTCTAGTTATATGTAAGTATGCAGCTTTCCTTGTCGGTTTTATGTACAATTTATTCATATTTCCTTACAAACTTTCTGTATAAAATGTCTATATTTTTGTTTCTGGCATTTGTTTTATTTATTTATTTATCCATTAGTATTTTTCGCAAATACATATATTCATACTTTCCGATTTTCCCGTTTAAAATTCTGTTTGCTGTCAATGCGAGATAGTTTTGCTCAACAAAAAGGTTTTGCATAAATTTGCCAAAAATCACCGGCAAGTCCTAGGTACTTGCTCTTCATTTTACTAAAATTGAATGGACCAAAAAACTGTACACTCAAAAGCTTTCTAAGAAATCCAAACAAATATTTTAAAATTTGCTGAGTTTTCTTTTAATATTGCACAAAGTTAGAAATTTGGATTTATATGGTTTTTGTTAAAGAATAAACTAAATGTATCTTTATATAAATAACAAAATTAATTAAATTGTAAATTAAATTAAATTGTGGGTTGTATTTTTGCATGGTAAATAAGGTAAATCAATTAAAAATGTATCACATAGTTGTAACAAAAGGTGACCACTTTGTAAAACTGACATAGAACGAAAAAAAATAAAATTTGGTGAAAAGGTAAATTTTTCTTTTAAAAATGCGCAGGCTAGAAACTAATTTGCGACTTATATGTAGTTTTTTCTACATTTTCTCTTACACATTTTCTCTTAGAATGGTCGAAAAACTTTTGCCCGAACAATTTAACCCACCCTCATAAGCATGTATAAAGCGATACGTGACACATTATCTTCGTGGAATTTATCTTTACAAAAATTCATGCATAACTTTGCGCTATAACCTAAAATTCCCGTTGGGGTTGTACAGGAAAGCAGATATTTAGATACATGTGTACATATGTATGTATTACAACGACCATACAGACTGCAGCTGGAGTGTGATTTTGCTAAAACTGCAATAAAATGAGTTCATTTGTCATTAGAAAGTTTCGAGTGCAACACAAAATGACATCGATTTTCGTAGATTAATTTGCTGCTGAAAGGGAGGCCCACCCAACGGTGTTGTATGTCTGTTGGGTGAGAATTATTTGACCATGATTAACTTGTTTGCTGTAATTTTTATTTGTATGGATGGTAAATCGATTTCTTTAATAACCTTGTGGTTGTATGTTCTCAATAATTAAGAAATGTTTTGAAATAAAGTACTCGTTCGCAGACATGACAGCTCTCCGGAATTTCATTTACTTATTTCCAATAATTTTCATTTAAATATGGGTCGATCTATATCAGATAACACATAAATAAAAGTTTCAGAGCTTATACAAATTTAAAAAAAATTCATCAAACTTAAAAAAGTTTTCAACAAAATTTCAAACCTTTTAATCAGAATCTTTATAAAATTTTCGGGTATGCTGTTTTGCAGAACATTCAATTTTAGTATGATGAAGTGTAACTTTCAAGTCGATAATAATTACCGTTGTTGATTTTTTAGAATTTTTATTTTGCGGAGGGTGTTGCGCATTTTCTTTCTTAAAACGCATGAATAAAACTTACTTTTACGTTTCTAAACATCATGATTAAAAAGTTTGAAATTTTGATGACAACTTTTTTTTGAAATTTGTATAAACTTTGAAACTAAATAAAGATAAGATGCCAACCGCATCATTTTGAAATTTGCTGCTATTATTTTCCATGACACTGTACATATTTTATATAAGCAAATTTTACTAAAACCAATTTTTTGCTAAAGAGTCATTGTAAATATCAATTAAGAGTAGAGTAGTATTAAAGATTTATTTAAACGCCTGAAAATCCATATAAAAAATCAAGGCGGTATTTAAGAGAAAATTTAATTACTTTAAAAATTTGCATCTAATTTAGCGGAATTTGTTCTGAGTGTGTGTATGTGTGTGTGTGTGTACTACACTATTTATTTAAGGTCTCTGCTGGCAAACTTTGTTTAACAATTTTATGATTTTTTGCTTTTGCATCTTCCTGTTGTCATACGGATGGTTTCCGGGGTTTTTTTTTTTAGTTTGTTATTAGTATTTCTACAACTCTGGTGAGTTTTACTAACTACCGTTCACAGTAACTGCTGTTTGCGTTTCTGTTATTCTAGTTTTAATACATCTTGTTGCAAGCTTTTCTTCTACCCTCCCCCACCCGTTGGTTCTGTTTTAATTCAACTACATCGTTCTACAGACATCCTTCTCCTAGTACGCCTTGTTGTATGTGCTGGCAAAGCTGAAATAACAATAACAATATGACTGATGGTAATGTGACAACACTAGCAGCGGCAGCGACAACGCGCACGATGACAACCAAGAAAATGGCGATGACACTGCAACTCAAAACAGAAGAAGTGGTGAAACAAACAACATAGTAGAACAACAACAACATGATGTTGCCTCAGGCTGACGCCAGAAACATTTCCACTTTAAGCATCGTACGAGTACTACTTTTGCAACTGCTGCCGCTGTTGCTGCAGCTGATCCTACTGTTGTTGGTGTTTTGCCACAGCTATGCCATGACAAATTGTGCGCTCCGATTTTTTTTGTTTTTATTATACAAAAGTACTTATTAAGTTTCTGCGTTGAGGAGATGATAGTAAAAGCATCAGCAGTATGTACGAGCATGTAACTCCTGCAACAGCACTTGCTCCAAATTCAACTTGGAAGCACTTTTTACTAGGCGCTGCTGGCTATACAGCTGGTCCACTAGCTCCACTTTTTTTTTATCAGAGTAGCTAGTGTTTATCAACGCTCTTAACTGCGTCTTGGTTTACTTTGCTGCTGTGTATTTTTTGTAAGTTCAGTATACAGTTTACCGTTTTTAGTTTTATTTGAGTTTTTGACAGCATCAGTCGAGTGGCATATGGAATTAGTGCAAAGAGTGCCTGCATCTCTAAATACACGTTTGAACGGTACCGTCACAGCATTTAATAAAAACAGTGATGCATTTGTTGTTTATAAAGTAAGGTGAAAATATAGGGATGAAAGAAGATAAAGTGTTTATATGGCTAAAGAGATTTTAAGTAGCGCCTTCAAAATTTCAGTAACTAATGACGTACATACATATGAATTTTAACAAGCGTTCGTAACCGTTAGTATCTTTATAATGAAAATTATAAATTAACCGTTAAAATCGGATTTATAAGAGTTAAGAGTTATATTTTTTGACAGCAAAAGATTTAAATCGGTCATAAAAACATAGTCTCATTTATAGCGGCTAAAAATTGCTGAAAAATATAAATCCAAAAAACGATTATCTATTTTTCATCGAAAAAATAAGCCACAAAATAATAATTAAATTTGACAAAAAAAAACCAAATTTGACCATTATACCCGAACACGTTTATATCAAGGTTAAACTAAGGTGAAAGAGGTGATATAATTTTTTCCCCCTCAGATTTTAAAGGAAACGCCAAATTGTAATAATCAGGTAAGGTTTGATCTTTTGGTCGAAGTGACCTGTGGAAGTCGATTAGAGGTCATCTAAAATTTAGATTCTTCTTTTAATTAATTGCGTTTGCCGAATTTCTACAGCGTTTTTTATACCCGGGTGAACTTTTACACAAGGGTATTATAACTTTGTCCGCATAACGGTTGTTTGTAACAGCCACAACTAATCGAGATATATATGTGTATATAACATGTATATATTCCAAATTGCTCAGAATGAAAGTGAAGCCGATTTAACCATGTCTGCCCATCCGTCTGTCCATGTATACGATAACTTGAGCAAATCTTGTGATTTCTCAACAAAATTTCGTATGTGGGTTGATTTTTACTCAGAGCCGGTTGGTATTGAATATCGGCGAAATTGTAGAATAACCACGCCCACCTCTATGGATCAAAGTTGCTGAAATTTAGTATATAAAGTAGAGTTTTGGCATGAGATAAGACAACTAAGACATTTTTGGAAAACGGACGTGACACTGTCCACTTCTGAAGAATAGCTGTAACACAGTAGCCGCTTCACCAACCTAACCTAACACGGTACGAACATTGATTATAGTGAAATTAAGAAATCTGTTGGGTGAGCATTTTCGAAATCGGACATTATAAGATAATATTAAGCTACTTCACTCAAAATCGCAGCAAACGAGATTTTATTTTGTTTTTATTGACTTTGGTTTAGTTTTTTCGACAAGGTGAGAATTGATATATTTCTCCTATCGCTTGTTACATCCAAGAAGGCAAAAATTACGTTAAAAAGGGCTGCCGAAAATTTGTTCCAAAATGCAAAAATCTTTTTTTTAATTTATTTGTTTTTGACCCTACACATTTTTGTTCTTGGCGGGACAGTCAAACTTGAAACTTCTTCATATTTTTTTATATGACTCGAGTTCAAATTTTGCTATGTTGCTTTAAAGACATATTTGAGATCAAAACATCCTTGTAAAACTCAGTCTAGTAAATTCTAATAATAATTTTTTTTTACCACACTAAATACTGCTTTGCTTTTAAACAAATTAAACATTTTAGTAAGCGATGCCTTTTTTCCTTGCAACCGCAGTTTTAAATTAAAAGAACTACTATTTTTGCGGGACTGTAGTTGGCATTAATAAAAACATATATAAATATTTAATTATCGATAGTTAAGTTGTGTGATTTATTATAAAAGTCAACACCAAAAAGCATGCACTTAATTACTTGCATCGCAGCATGCCATGGCGTATGAGTGACAACAATTTTCAGTATCAATAGTCGTGTTTTATTTGACCATGACAAGTTAGTAGCTAAATCTTGCCCAAACAAACAAAACTAAATTAAAAATATGGGTATGAAAAACCTTTCGTTTGAAAATTTATAATATTTTTTTACGTATTTTAAGAGGGTTGCTAATTGTTTAAAAACTAAATACAATTAAAATGATTAGAAAAATTAAACGAAGGAGAGAAGGGGTGGGTTTTGGGGTTCAACCCATGAAAAATAACCAGCTCTATCAAAAACCAGAAACCAGAAATCGAGGAAAATGAACATAAACGTAAATTTTATGGTATCAATTAATTTGTTCTTATTAAAACCCTTTTTTGAAATTTTTTATTACTTTTGAAAGTTGAGCGCATCTTGTATTTGTAGAACTTTTTACTAAACAAGTAATTTTTAAGCAAAAAAACACAACCGACTTACAAATTGAGAAATGTATGAAAATTTCAATTTATAAAGCTTTTTTAACCTACTTTATTTTTTATGAATAAGGCCATAAGGGTTTACCGCCCTAATTCATAAAGAGCGCTTTAAATCTATAATTTTCTATTCCAAAAAAAGTTAAGCATCTGCAACAGCTACAGACAGCCTCACCTCACCTATCGATGGTTGCATTGGCAGTTGCTTGTTTGTTTTATTCTTATTGTGGAAAGCTTTAATTTCTGCAGTTTTTCTCTATTCATGTATGGATGTCAGCTTTTATTGTTGTAGATTGTTGTAGTGTGCTTGTCACTTTTATTGTTGATGTTTGTTTAGATGTTTTTTTTAAGCTATTGTATCTAGGTATCAATTTCCTTTTATGTAACTATATATTGCTGTTGTCATATTTAGTCAATAAGGCACAATGCCGGCGCGATATTTTCCCATTCCCACCAACCGCTTGGCCCTCTTTGAACTGAAGCAAATACTATAACAATATCCCAGCCAATACAGTGTAACTACTATGTATCTAATTTCAGCGACGCGACGGCGGTGACAAACGGCTCTTTGTTCGCGCTTTATCGTTATTTTTGCACACATTTACCTTCTGCTGCTAAATTCTATAAAAAGTGGAAAACTATAAAACCATCAAATGTTTGCGCTCACACATAGTACTCAGTTATAACCATTTATAAGGAAGCGATTTCAGTATGTGCACGGCCCACTCTCGCTACTCTTCTTCTAGGAATTAGTTTATATGTTTACACCCTATTCCTGCCGCCAATAGCGCGCCCTATTTAATTCTTAATTAAATCGCTTAAGCTTATTCTCGGTCGACGTTTAGGGCTGGCAAACATGAAATTATCTACAATAGCCGCTGGCTATATATTGCCTGATACATATTTTATCCCACCATGTAGTTGTTGCTCTTCTTTTTGTGCTAATTTTTATTACTTTTTATCTGCTGCTTTCGCTGCATTTGGAGTTGTTGTTGTTGCCATTGCAATTTCTATTAGCCACAATGGACACTGCTGACGTGCGCATTAGTGCATGCAACATTGTCTGACTGGCGCTGGGCGCTAGTCTTTGGCCGCTGGTCTCTTATATTTCCACGTGCAATGTATTCGTGTCCGAATTGTCCTGTGCTATATACTACAGACATCCATACTTATATATGTACATATGTACATACATACTGTGCACAATTACGGCTACTACGGTTGCTGTTGTTGTTGTTTCCTTCGCTACCCTTAATGATAACGGTGTTACTGATGTTGCCAATGGCATTGCTAACGTTCCAAATGCTTTCACATTAACCTTCTCTCTTATTGCTCGAACCCGCTGCGGGCGGTTTGAATGTTTTCAATGACTTTATTGCCATGCAATGTATACTGGCACGTATCTACATATGTATATGTATATTTATACATATGTATATACATACCACACTTCTTGCAATAACAATAGCTATTGACCTGTTTTTAACGCTTCTATAGCTGCTCGGCGTGAAGGTCGCAGCATCGCCTATGTACTTATATAACTTGCGGTGGTGTTTGAAGTGCTTTGCCAGCGGTTCTACACAATTACCCTGCAAATAATAGCTCGACGAATCTCCTAAACGAATATGCCGGCATTAGTCCCAATCGGATACACTTGGGCATTAATTAGTAGCAACTAGTTTCATACTATTATTATTGGAAATCAATTACAGAGCAATTCTGGCAACAATCTTGAAAGCTCTTCACTGTCTTTCGAAGGACGAATTGAAAGATCTACTAACGAGGAAATCTTAGCGTTATGCTGTTCACCTTTTAGCAACCAGTTATTTTTTAATTAAATTAAAGAATATATTTTGTTTCTTTTTAAAACAATAACAACTACTAAATAAATAAAATAAAATAAAACTAATAAAAATATGTAAAATAAAAATAAAGCAAAAGTAAAAAATAAAAATATTTCTAAAAATTAAATTAAATTAAAAACTTATGTTTTTTTCATTTTAAAATAATAAAATACGAAAATTATATTAGAAAAAGAAAAAAATTTATCAAAAAAGAAGAAAGCAGTACTTGAAAATTTAATCAAATTAAAAAAAAATATTTCTATTAAAAAAAAGTCTAAAATTAAACGAAAATTAAATTAAAAAAGAAAACAAAAAATAAAAGTAAGAAAACAAAATAAGATCCTAAAAATTAAATGCAATAAATAATATATATCTTTCTTTTTAAATCAGTAAAATCTAAAAATTAAAGTAAAATGAAATGTATGCAAGAAAAACAAATGAGATTAAAAAACGGAGAAACAAATAAAGTAAAATTCTAAAAATTAATGAATTACTAAAAAAGAAAAAAACAACTAAAATAAGCGAAAATTAATATAAGTTTCTAAAAATTGTATGAAATAAAACGAATATATTTCTCCTTTTAAAACAATAAAACTTAAAATAAAAGAAAATTCAATTTACAATAGAAAACCCAATTAAAAAAATTTTCTTTTTTAAACAATAAAATTTAAAAATTAGAAGCAAATTAAGCTATCAAAAGGAAAAAAATAATAAAAAAAAAATCAATAAAATATAAAAATTAAATAAAATAGCAAATTAAAAAATTATTATTATTATTATTAAATGAAAAAAGAAAAAAATGTTAATTGAAAAAAAGGAAAAAAATGTGAATTAAAAACAAGCAAAAAAGTTCCGCTGCCCGAGGACTCGAACTCGGATCTCTCGAATGGTACGCCTTTGCTTGGCTCACTCTGCTATTGCGGCTGTTAGAGCGATGCGAGCTAAATGATATACAAGTGCTTTCTCTTAAAATATCTTTTCGCCGCGAGTGGTGAATGAGAAGGCTTTTTCTAAGACTTTTGGGCTAGAATAAAAAAGTCTTTTGAACTATCTTGCCATCTGTCTTCAATTTGTCTTACGAAAGACATTTTACTATCTTAGCGGGAATTGCCCTCCTAGTCTCCACTCATTCCTAACGGGTAGAATTAACGATAGGAAGAGTATAAGCTTAGCAAACCTGAGACCGGTTCGAATCGCAGCTTTTTTATTTTTGATTTTCAAAAGCAACTATTGGCTTTTTTTACCCCTTCGGGTATGAACGGGATTAATTAGTCTCTTCATAGGACATGCTCGAGCAAAACCGATCAGTTCATTCTATATAAAGATATCAAAAGTGGTATTAGCCGCATGTTCCGTTGCGATTGATCCCGGAGTCAGCCCGGATTAGTCGCATTTTTTGCAGGGTAGTTAGATATGTTTTTTTAAATGTATTTTCAGCTTTCCGCTGTTTGATTAGGAATACATATATGTATGTATATGTTGGTACATTTACTCCTGCATACATACATACATATATACACGTTTGTATGTTTGGTCAATTGGTTGGTTGCACGTTCCAATTGCTTTCGATTGGCTGCCATACACAATTGAAATCGAATTTTAAATTGAAATTGTTTTAGTATACGCTATTGTAAGCACTTATAGTATTTGTTGAAAGCAATATTTCGTAGTTTAAACAAATGCCGCCGCTTTACTTTCAGCTTGTTAACCCATTTAATGTGTATGCGTACAGAAAATGTAGATACTTAAAATCTTCTTAAAGCTCCAGCTAACCAATCAAATATTTACCCACAAATATGTGCCACAAAAACCAGCTTAGCATTTCCCTTCTAGTTTTTATGTGCGCAGATGGTTACTTAGCCTAGTTCATAAAATTTTCCATGCCATTTTTTTTTTGCTTTTCTCCCCATCAGTGGTAAATAAGCCACGCTTTTGTAGGTTTCACTTCATTTCTTTTTGTCTTCGTTCACACTTCACTAGAATGTTCTAAGAGTAGCCCCTCCCTACATTCATTAACATAAGAGTGTTGTTATTTATTGTTATTGTTGTATTGCTTATTAGGTGCTATCCACTTATCTTTTTTACGGTTGCTGCTTTGTGCGCACAAAAAGGTCATAGTTAATGAGAAAGTGTCAATAGTGATGCGACAAATTTTATCTATGTACTTGTGTTTGTGTGTGTAAGAGGTGGCAACACTCTGTTGAAGATAAAAACGAAGACATTTTGGCTATTTACTTGCCTCTCGTCTCTTGCGCTTAAGCAGTGTCCGTGTGTTCGAAATAAATAGATAATAATGGATGAATTGTTTTCGGGAAAGAGAAAAAAAAACGAGCTGGGGGTGACCGTGATAAAATACAAAAAGGTATGGTTGCGAAAAATTGTACAAAAACCAGTAAGAATTCTAATAAATTCAATAGGAGCCCCGAAGGCATAGCAACAAAAAAAATGCAATCAATTACTTCCACTCAATATTTTGTTAAGCCGGCGTCAATAAAGTTAATTATTTACATTATTATTATGTTAGGTTTTCGTTTTTAATTTGAGTTATGTTCTGCGCTTGAAACGAGTTGGCACTTAGGAAAAGTATTTGGTAAAAAAAAACTACATACATATCGATCGCCCAGGAATCAGCAGCCCACTTGGTTAGGTCCATCTGATCCCTTTAGGTAACAAATATTTCGTAGGCGTACCTAGGAGCTGTCAACGCGAAATATTGACAACGGTGGTCACCTCGGTAATAATATAAGCGTTCCCAATCTTCACAAAGTCGGTGAAAGTGAAGGCCTACAAAAAACCGTACCAAGCTGTATACAGACTCAGTGCTCTTAGAGTAATATGCAAATATAAGACGACGTTAGACGATGCAGCAATGGTGGTTGCAGGTATGACCCCCATCGACTTATTAGCCGGAAAAAGAGAGAGAGTTTACCACAGAAGGAAGAAAGACAGTGCTATTGCTCTGGCAATTACTGCACAGGAAATGGGTGCAGCGATGATAGAATGACAGGAGTGTTGGGAAAACTCAACAAATGGAAGGTGGACATACATACACCCTCATGCCTAGCATTGAAAAATTTGTGAAATGAAAGCACGCAGTTTTTAACTGGCCACAGCTGCTTCTGGAAGTACTTGAACCATTTTGGCTTGGATGATTCACCTCAGTGTGTAGAATGAAATACAGACGAAGACGCTGAGACGGTTCTATTTGCTAGCCCGTGCTTTGCGACAAAACATACACAGCCTAGCTGTACTATCAAAAGCTGCACTATCAAAAGATCCACTAAGGCTAGATAACTTAATAGAGATAAGGAGCTAGTGTGCCGGACTAGTGTCGCAGCTACAGATGCGAAGAAGAGAGTGCTACTCTATAAAAAAACTTTCCGAAGATAGCGAGAGTTAACATAAGAGAATGTTCAAATCTTATTACGTTAATGGAAAGGTTTAATCACCAGTGAGCGTCGCTACATCGTAGGGGAACAGAGATTACGTTGGGAATGATAGTTTTATAGCCCATACAATTTTAGTCTAATGAAGTGCAAGTTTCAA
>NW_023458556.1:30163009-30172522 GCF_013731165.1 Rhagoletis pomonella
TACTGAAAGAAGTCTGATGAGGAAATGTGGTGATTTCCGAAATAGCTGTCACTTCTAACATTTTTAAATTATTGTTGCTTTTCCACAATAAAAATTTTCATTTAAAACGGCCTCAAGCTCATAAAAATTGTTGAATATAATCGTTATAAGGCCATAAAAATAACAAAAAAAAACACATAAACGTAAATTTCATGGAATCAATAAATTGGTTCTTATTAAAACTCTTTTTTAAAATTTTTTATTACCTTTGAAAGTTGAGAGCATCTTGTATTTGTAAAAATTTTTATTAAACAAGTAATTTTTAAGCAAAAAACACAACCGACTTACAAATTGAAAAATGTATGAAAATGTCGATTTATAAAGCTTTTTTAACCTACTTTATTTTTTTATGAATAAGGCCATAAGGGTTTAACGCCCTAATTCATAAAGAGCGCTTTAAGCCTATAATTTTCTATTCCAAAAAAAGTTAAGCATCTGCAACAGCTACAGACAGCCTCACCTCACCTATCGATGGTTGCATTGGCAGTTGCTTTTTTGTTTTATTCTTATTGTGGAAAGCTTTAATTTCGGCAGTTTTTGTCTATCCATTTATGGATTTCTGCTTTTATTGTTGTAGTGTGCTTGTCACTTTTATTGTAGTAGTTTGTTTAGATATTTTTTTTTAAGCTATTGTATCTAGGTATCAATTTCCTTTTTTGTAACTATATATTTCTGTTGTCATATTTAGTCAATAAGGCGCAATGCCAGCGCGATATTTTTCCATTCCCACCAACCGCTTGGCCCTCTTTGAACTGAAGCAAATACTATAACAATATCCCAGCCAATACAGTGTAACTACTATGTATCTAATTTCAGCGACGCGACGGCGGTGACAAACGGCTCTTTGTTCGCGCTTTATCGTTATTTTTGCACACATTTACCTTCTGCTGCTAAATTCTATAAAAAGTGGAAAACTATAAAACCATCAAATGTTTGCGGCGCTCACACGTAGTACTCAGTTATAACCATTTATAACGAAGCGATTTCACTATGTGCACGGCCCCCTCTCGCCACTCTTCTTCTAAGAATTAGTTTATATGTTTACACCCTATTCCTGCCGCCAATAGCGCGCCCTATTTAATTCTTAATTAAATCGCTTAAGCTTATTCTCGGTCGACGTTTAGGGCTGGCAAACATGAAATTATCTACAATAGCCGCTGGCTATATATTGCCTGATACATATTTTATCCCACTATGTAGTTGTTGCTCTTCTTTTTGTGCTAATTTTTATTACTTTTTATCTGCTGCTTTCGCTGCATTTGGAGTTGTTGTTGTTGCCATTGCCATTTCTATTAGCCACAATGGACACTGCTGACGTGCGCATTAGTGCATGCAACATTGTCTGACTGGCGCTGGGCGCTAGTCTTCGGCCGCTGGTCTCTTATATGTCCACGTGCAATGTGTTCGTGTCGGAATGGTCCTGTGCCATATACTACAGACATCCATACTTACATACATATGTACATAAGTACTGTGCACAATTACGGCTATATGTTTCTACTACGGTTGCTGTTGTTGTTGCATCCTTCGCTACCCTTAATGATAACGGTGTTACTGATGTTGCCAATGGCATTGCTAACGTTCCAAATGCTTTCACATTCACCTTCTCTCTTATTGCTCGAACCCGCTGCGGGCGGTTTGAATGTTTTCAATGACTTTATTGCCATGCAATGAATACTGGCACGTATCTACATATGTATATGTATATTTATTCATATGTATATACATACCACACTTCTTGCAATAACAATAGCTATTGACCTTTTTTTAACGTTTCTATAGCTGCTCGGCGTGAAGGTCGCAGTATCGCCTATGTACTTATATAACTTGCGGTGGTGTTTGAAGGGCTTTGCCAGCGGTTCTACACAATTACCCTGCAAATAATAGCTCGACGAATCACTTGGGCATTAATTAGTAGCAACTAGTTTCATACTATTATTATTGGAAATCAATTACAGAGCAATTCTGGCAACAATCTTGAAAGCTTTTCACTGTCTTTCGAAGGACGAATTGAAAGATCTACTAACGAGGAAATCTTAGCGTTATGCTGTTCACCTTTTAGCAACCAGCTCTTTTTTAATTAAATTAAAGAATATATTTTGTTTCTTTTTAAAACAATACCAACTACTAAATAAATAAAATAAAATAAAACTAATAAAAATATGTAAAATAAAAATAAAGCAAAAGTAAAAAATAAAAATATTTCTAAAAATTAAATTAAATTAAAAACTTATGTTTTTTTCATTTTAAAATAATAAAATACGAAAATTATATTAGAAAAAGAAAAAAATTTATCAAAAAAGAAGAAAGCAGTACTTGAAAATTTAATCAAATTAAAAAAAATATTTCTATTAAAAAAAAGTCTAAAATTAAACGAAAATTAAATTAAAAAAGAAAACAAAAAATAAAAGTAAGAAAACAAAATAAGATCCTAAAAATTAAATGCAATAAATAATATATATCTTTCTTTTTAAATCAGTAAAATCTAAAAATTAAAGTAAAATGAAATGTATGCAAGAAAAACAAATGAGATTAAAAAACGGAGAAACAAATAAAGTAAAATTCTAAAAATTAAATGTAATGTTTTATTATTTTAAACAATAAAATCTAAAAATTAATGAATTACTAAAAAAGAAAAAAACAACTAAAATAAGCGAAAATTAATATAAGTTTCCAAAAATTGTATGAAATAAAACGAATATATTTCTCCTTTTAAAACAATAAAACTTAAAATAAAAGAAAATTCAATTTACAATAGAAAACCCAATTAAAAAAATTTTCTTTTTTAAACAATAAAATTAAAAAATTAGAAGCAAATTAAGCTATCAAAAGGAAAAAAATAATAAAAAAAAGATTTCTAAAAATCAATAAAATATAAAAATTAAAAGATAGTAAATTAAAAAATTATTATTATTATTATTAATATGAAAAAAGAAAAAAATGTTAATTGAAAAAAAGGAAAAAAATGTGAATTAAAAACAAGCAAAAAAGTTCCGCTGCCCGAGGACTCGAACTCGGATCTCTCGAATGGTACGCCTTTGCTTGGCTCACTCTGCTATTGCGGCTGTTAGAGCGATGCGAGCTAAATGATATACAAGTGGTGCTTTCTCTTAAAATATCTTTTCGCCGCGAGTGGTGAATGAGAAGGCTTTTTCTAAGACTTTTGGTCTAGAATAAAAAAGTCTTTTGAACTATCTTGCCATCTGTCTTCAATTTGTCTTACGAAAGACATTTTACTATCTTAGCCGGAATTGCCCTCTTAGTCTCCACTCATACCTAACGGGTACAATTAACGATAGGAAGAGTATAAGCTTAGCAAACCTGAGAGCCCCGGTTCGAATCGCAGCTTTTTTATTTTTGATTTTCAAAAGCAACTATTGGCTTTTTTTACCCCTTCAGGTTCAAAAGCGGTATTAGTCGCATGTTCCTTTGCGATTGATCCTGGAGTCAGCCCGGATTAGTCGCATTTTTTGCCGGGTAGTTAGATATGTTTTTTTTTTATGTATTTTCAGCTTTCCGCTGTTTGATTAGGAATACATATACGTACATACATATATTTATGTATATGCTGGTATATTTACTCGTACATACTTATATACATACACGTTTGTATGTTTGGTCAATTGGTTGGTTGCACGTTCCAATTGCTTTCGATTGGCTGCCATACACAATTGAAATCGAATTTTAAATTGAAATTGTTTTAGTATACGCTATTGTAAGCACTTATAGTATTTGTTGAAACCAATATTTCGTAGTTTAAACAAATGCCGCTGCTTTACTTTCAGCTTGTTAACCCATTCAATGTGTATGGGTACAGAAAATGTAGATACTTAAAATCTTCTTAAAGCATCAGCTAACCAATCAAATATTTACCCACAAATATGTACCACAAAAACCAGCTTAGCATTTCCCTTCTAGTTTTTATGTGCGCAGTTGGTTACTCAGCCTAGTTCATAAAATTTTCCATGCCATTTTGTTTTTTTTTTGCTTTTCTCCCCATCAGTGGCAAATAAGCCACGCTTTTGTAGGTTTCACTTCATTTCTTTTTGTCTTCGTTCACACTTCACTAGATTGTTCTAAGAGTAGTCCCTCCCTACATTCATTAACATAAGAGTGTTGTTATTTATTGTTATTGTTGTATTGCTTATTAGGTGCCATCCACTTATCTTTTTTACGGTTGCTGCTTTGTGCGCACAAAAAGGTCATAGTTAATGAGAAAGTGTCAATAGTGATGCGACAAATTTTATCTATGTACTTGTGTTTGTGTGTGTAAGAGGTGGCAACACTCTGATAAAGATAAAAACGAAGATATTTCGGCTATTTGCTTGCCTCTCGTCTCTTGCCCTTAGGTAGTGTGCGTGTGTTCGAAATAAATAGATAATAATGGAGGAATTGTTTTCGTGAAAGAGAAAAAAACGAGCTGGGGCCGACCGTGATAAAATAAAAAAAGGGATGGTTGCGAAAAATTGTACAAAAACCAGTAAGAACCCTAATAAATTCAATAGGAGCCCCGAAGGCATAGCAACAAAAAAAAAATGCAATCAATTACTTCCACTCAATATTTTGTTAAGCCGGCGTCAATAAAGTTAATTATTTACATTATTACTATGTTAGGTTTTCGTTTTTAATTTGAGTTATCTTCTGCGCTTGAAACGAGTTGGCACTTAGGAAAAGTATTTGGTAACAAAAAACTGCATACATATTGATCGCCCAGGAATGAACTAATTCGGTTATATTAATGGTACGGTTACACATTAGCGGCCCACTTGGTTATGTCCATCTGATCCTTTTAGGTAACAAATATTTCGTCGGCGTACCTAGGAGCTGTAAACGCGGAAAATTTGACAACAGTGGTCACACCTCGGTAATGCTATAAGCGGTCCCAATCTTCACAAAATCGGTGAAAGTGAAGGCCATGGTGGTTGCAGTTATGACCCCCATCGACTTATTAGCCGGAAAAAGAGAGAGAGTTTACCACAGAAGGAAGAAAGACAGTGCTATTGCTCTGGCAATTACTGCACAGGAAATGGGTGCAGCGATGATAGAATGGCAGGAGTGTTGGGAAAACTAAACAAATGGAAAGTGGACATATACGCTCATACCTAGCATTGCAAAATGGGTGAGCCGAAAGCACGCAGTTTTAAGCTGGCCACACCTGCTTCTGGAAGTACTTGAACCGCTTTGGCTTGGATGATTCACCTCTGTGTCTAGAATGAAATATAGACGAAGACGCTGAGACCGTTATATTTGCATGCCCGCGCTTTGCGACAAAACATACGAAGCATAGCATATCTGCGCTATCAAAATATCCACTACGGTTAGATAACTTAATCGATGCCATATTAAGTTCGTAGCGAAGTTCGTAACGACGCCGTTTCTAGGAATGGATGCTTGAGAGAATATTTACAAATGAGGTGGAAGGGGCGAACAGGACCGACATGGTTGAACTATAAGATTATACTAACAGTGGCCGGAGCCAAGTATTTGCTTCTTTCGACGAACTGCATAAGGACATGAACGGACTTAGAGCCTTGTGATCAACCCACCTCCCGGCGAAATAGTTAATGGTAGAACCAGGGGGATCGGTACTTGCCAGTAGGAGGTTAACCTCGGGTTAAAGTTCCACACTGACGGGGTACAGACTTTCGATGTTTCCTCCTCGTCAAAAAGAAGGCGTATATGCTTTGAGAGCGCGCCGGACTAGTGTCGCAGCTGCAGATGCGAAGAGGAGAGTACCACCTTATCTGCCACTGCCCTGCACGTAGCAGAAGACGGCTACATACGCTCGGAATACCATCTCTACAAAAACTTTTCGAAGATAGCGAGAATTAACATAAGAGAATGTTCAAATCTTATTACGTTAACGCAAAGGATTGATCTCCAGTGAGCGTCGCAACATCGTGGGGAACGTAGATTGCGTTAGGCATGACAGTTTTATAGCCCATGCAATTTTAGCCTAATGAAGTGCAAGTTTCAAACGGCTAAAATATCGCGTTGATTTTTGAGAATTTTTTTTTTTGAGGCTACTTTTTCGGGTTTTTTAATATAACAAGCGCAATTTACAAAAACTTGCGTTGATATTTTGAAATTTTGTTGCTGACGGTCTCCCGCGTTTTATTTCATAAGAAATTTATACTTATATGAAAAAAGTGCTAAAATCCGTCACCAAAAAAAAAAAAACTAAAAAATCAACGGAATTTTTCAGCCGTTTGAAACTTGCACTTCATTAGACTAAAATTGTATGGGCTATAAAACTGCATACCCAAAATATTTCAGAATAAAAAGTTGAAATTTTGACGAAAATATGTTGAATTTTCCTAAATTTTGTATAAAGTTTGTTCTATTTACTCGGCTTTGGTTAAAGCCTAGACGATATTTTTATATAAAAATGACAAAAAAAAATTAGCTTGAAAAACATTACGAATATTTGAAGACAATCAACACGTGGTCATTTGTTTGAGTCACTGTATGTCGCTGAAAAGGTCCCACCCAGGACTATAATTGGCCATTAAATAGTTTTGGCCTTCAAACCTGTTTTAATTTATACCTTCAATAATTTTGGAAATACATACTATCGCTAGATTTTTACTTTTATACTGTAAATCTAAAGTTCTCAAAAAACTATGACGACCTTGCTAAACAGGGTTAGGGTTTATTCAATTATAGTCCTGAGCGAGGCCGGTGACATAGAAAATTTAACAAATCCGGTAGCAAATAAGAAAACGCGATTTACGCACAACATTTTTTTTTTCGTGATACGCCTTAATATACTTAGTCAGATTTGAACATTCAAATGCGTGTGTGCTAAATTTTTGTATGAAAATATTATTTTTAAATATTTTCATATTTATGACAGTTTTTAAACGATAATCAAACATAAAATATTCGGTTTTACTATGCATTATTTCCCTCAGCCTAGTTATGTTCGTATTTAGGTACGTATGTATGTATATCATATCCTATACAAAAACATGCTTACATGCATACTTGTATGTATGTGCTCACTAATTTTATATTGAAAGCCATTTATTGCAGACATTCCGCAAAAAAATTTGCATAAATTTTGCGCTGGCAATAAAATACAAGCGTATGACAGGCAAAAAAAAACAAATCTCGAACTTTCCGGATATAATTTTGTGATGCATAACTAAATATTTATACTCGCATATTTGCATACATATATATGTAAATACATATACACCACAAAGTCATGGCTTTATGTCAACTTTTCGGTTGACCCTGTTGGAACCGCAGTACTCTACTATAAGACATATGGATAAATACAAAAATTCACGGTTGATAGAAAGAGGGGACAAGTACTTATGTATGTACCGAGAGTGGCATGAAAATATGTAAAATAAAAAACCGGGAAGTTACTTCAAACTCAGGTATGTAAATGATACAAAATAGCAGAGTGATATGGAAATATTCAAAGACAGACACATGTATGCATGTATGTGTGTGCAAATACCGATGCTAAATATGTATGAAGCAACATAAAAATACCAACAAACCAAGTGTAGAATTTAGATTACCGCCGAGGCACATAAACAAGCATTCACACATCAGCTACATAGCAAGCTAAAGCATGGAAGTGCACACATTTTGGCTTGTCATGTGGCTGCTGTAGTCCGGGTGTCTGCATGTGTGAGTTAACTGTTCACTCTGGTGCGAGTGGGTGTGAGTTAGTTCATAGTTTTCGCTTTTGTTGAACTTGCCTTCTGACCTTCTCCCCACTGTGGCGCCACTTCACCCTCATTTATATACATACCTAGGATGCTGGTACTATTAAGGCTTATATGTTGCGTTTACTTTTGCGTTGAATTGGGTTTCCGACATATCCTTTTTACGTCACTCTGTGGCAATAAATTGTATCTTGTAAAAAAACAAATAGCAGGCAGCAGGCAAGTAGACAAGTAGACAACCAACCAATGGAACCGGGGCGATAACCATGCAACGTAGTAGGTAGCAAATTTTGTTACACAGCCGCGGCTGAAGCTCTATGCACATCCTGTTTATATATACATTTAATGCTAATGGCAATGACAGCGGCGACGACGAAATCCGGTTAGGTGTGTGTTCGTGTGTTTGAGTACAAGCGCGCCCAACCCAGTCGGTTGCGTATACGCCGTGCCATACACCACTAACGAATTTCCCTTGAGTGTACATTTGTAAAAAATTTTCCATACTTCATGAGTCTCTAAATAAATGAACGCTATGTATGTGAAGGGAATGATTTACGCTTTATTAAACTCACGATTGGAAATGTAGTTTCTACTTATGACACTCAGAGACATGTAGGCGATTACATTTCCACACCCATGTCGCCACAGCCCCCACATCCATCCAAAAAATGCCACTTAAACTTCAAATCAGCCTATAATGCTCTTATCACACGCTTAAATGCCTGCTCTTGTTGCCGCATGGGTCCACATCGGGTTTATACAGGGTACATACATACGTAGCTATGTATGTTCATGTGCATAGGCATGTTCGTTCGGTCCATCCGTTCGCCACTCACAATTTGTTGCCTTTTCAGCCAAAATGAAAAAAAAAGTAAAACTTTCAGCTGCTTTTGAGCTTAATGGGCATGCGATGTTTAGGCAGCCGTCGCCCGCATATGCACACACAAGCACGCAGGCATATGTATGTATGTATGTATATAACACGCACTCTGTACATAACTCATTTAGCTTGATTACGTTTTTGTTGGTTTCGTTGATGTAATTTTGTTTTTGTTGCTACTGTCATCTATGTCGTACGTTGTAATGTTGATTGCAATATTATGCGCCCCTCTGTAGCTGTGTGTAGCTCCCTCCCTCTCGCTCTGATACCCTTATATAGAAGTACCAATTATCCAGCCGAGCTGAAAGTATGACAACAGAGTTGGACATGCAATCTAGTGTTTTTATTATTGCCATTTTTGCAACGAACTTCATTTGGAAAGTATGTACGTTGAGAAATTAAAATTTGCTACTTGACTCAGAGCAGGCATGAGCATAAATATGATGCAATTTGCGCTGGAAAATTGTAGCAGGGATCTCAGGTGTTCGGAATTTTGAGTCGCTTTGAATGGAAATAAAAAGTTGAAAATGTCAAGCTATTTTTCTGATCCTACATACAATGGAATGCAACTTAAATAACTCGTAACTCGTAATGGATAAAACAAAAATTATCCTAGTTATCCTAGTAAGCATCAGGAAATTTTATATTTTAACCGTCTTGGTGGAAGGTATTTAGGTTTCATTTGCTGGTACCAAGTCAATCGTTTGATTAATGAAAAAACCACCGGTGTTAATAACCCTCACACTAAGAAAATAGTTACATGATTTTTCAGAGGCTTTTTCAATTTTCTATGTGTTAGCGATTTGAAATTTTCGAAGAGAAAAATTAATATTTAAACAAATCTATACATTAGACTGGGTCGAAAAAAAAAGTTGCTAATGTCCGCCCCTAAATTTAAAGATTATGTTG
>NW_023458556.1:30172622-30192355 GCF_013731165.1 Rhagoletis pomonella
AAAATGGCGATGTAAGGAAAAGTATTCGTGCGCACAAAGTATCGATGTGGAGTTAGTGAAGTGTGCGAGCTGGTAGCTTGTCATCACTGCAAGATGGCCTGAGTTATTGAACTAGTGCTCTAATATTTTGTATACATACATAAGTACATATGTTTGTATGTAGGTTCGCGCGCGAATGCGCTCTAAGCTTAATCGGCTGTGTGAATGACATATAGTGTTGTCAATGGGCTTTAAGTCAAAAACTAAAATCCCTATTGCTCTGCTAGAAGTGAGGATTTCGTTGCTTTCATCGATATGGATTTCAGCGTTGGCCAAAATTTATATAATAAAGTGTTGTGTACCGACAGATATTTTGTGGGACACATATATCGCACATACGTTCTTCATAAGTGTTTTTCCATATTTAAGGTTTTAAGTATAACCTTTTAGAAAAAGAGAATAGAAGTGATTGATGTTATTATAATCGGAACCTTTATAACATTTGCGAAAGCGTTGAAGAGTGTTCCGAATTCTTCAGATTTAGACGCATCAAAGCGAGCAGCCCCGCTCTCTTGGTGTATCTGAGAGAGGAGACAGGAAACCGTACTATGAGCAATGAAGAGTCGCTAAAGCTTCTCCTTGTTGCAGATTTTCTTTGTAATCCATGCCCTGCAGCGGAATGGTGACTACCGCTACGCTAAATTTTCTTCACCGAACTTCTCTAAAAGAAAAACAGGATGGCCTTAAAGTATACAGCATGAAAAAATGTAGATGTAATGTTTAATTAGTCACATTGGCATGCCAGGAGGCGCTCCTGCTATTCTTTTTGAGATTTCCGTCGATCAAAATTAGCGGTAGCGATTTTCAACATCCCACTGCTCCAAAAGCCTCCTCGGGACAAGACACCGGGATTGCACTGTTATCTCAGACTTGTTGGTTAATCGTCGTCTTGTACCTGCACTGTTGCAAAGGTCCCAGAGCTTCGAGGCTAGAAAGTCGAAATGAGATTTATGTTCTCGGAAGCCACTGGATTCCTGGACATCGTCTATATTTAAATAGCTTAGCATTATTATAGAAAAGAAAAGTTTGTGGATATCGATTTGCTTACAATTGTGAAGTGAACATAGAAAGCCTGAATTCGTTGAGACTTAAAGGTACGCCTGCTACCTGCGTTGAGCACAGAAGCACCCTTACAAGTTGGATCCTTCTCTGGTGGTTCATGAGCGTCAGCGAGCTGTTAAAGCAGTTGTAGAAGTAGAGCTTTCGGGTGGTTGTCTTTGCTGACAACATGGCACATGCTCTCGCATCCAAGCGGCAATCGGCCGAAGAACTCACTGATGGTGCGCTGAAAATTGGCCAGGGCGCACCTGAACTTCCTCCAAATTGTGTAGTAATGTTTTCAAATTACATTTATGTATGCACAGATATCTTCTGTACCAAGCTACAGTGACATCATGGTAAAATGCGTGGCTGCCGATTTGGAAACAAGGCCTACCGTGATTGATTAATTCCTGCCATCCCTAATCATGTGGAACATTACTTTAACAAATCTAAGGCAAACTGTTCGATATTCTGAGTGACCCTCCTCAAAAGGTTTATTGGTGAAGTTTAGGAGCCCTCCCTTGTAATAATCAATTAGTCTTGTAACATGTGTTGAATAATCATCAGTGGGTCTCATCTTGTAAACTTTGGATGCTTCCGCGAAGCAGCGCCAACTTGTTCAATAAGATTTTTTTTTTCAAATAATGCATTTCACAAAAGAAGTACCTATGTATGTATGTACTATTTAGACTCAAGTTGCTTCCTTGTGCTACCTGAAGATTGAAATCCAGATATTTTTTGAGGAACTCTAACTTTGGCAGGCGTACTGCATTTGCTTGAATTGCAAAACTGCTGACAACAAACAAGTGAAAGTAAAGATAAACATGGCATCGGACACAAGGCTAACAGCAACGCGACCAATATTTTCAACAATATATATGCATATATTGTTTTACAGTGACAATGCATTCGAGACTGTCAAAGGAAACAACATCAGCTGCACAACAGCAATAACAAAAATAGCAAAACACTAAAGTTGTCATACCTGGTGAATGACGTTGATGATGAGTTCTGTTGATTGCAGGACGTTTTGGTTTAGACAAACTCACATGAATTTGCTGCAATCACAATGACCACTTACATATGTATACATACATATGTACCAGAGCTGTAAAACTGTGAAATCATTTGAAATTAAAAATCATCAATTTTATGCTATTATGTTTTCATTGAATTTTTCCTTGTTGGGGAATGTGGCTTATAATTTTCCAATTCTACATTCACTCAAAGTAGATACGATTGCACACATTAACATATTCAAAGAAAGATTGAAAAAACTGAATGACGAAACATTAACTTTTAACACTGAATAAGCATTCAGATGAATGCAGCTTTTGCTATGTGTGCACACATTCATTCAGTACCAATCAATCGATATAAATATTCTAAATACACAAAACCCACTGAAAAATACGCAAGGTTGAATTTTATTGAACAGATTTCAAAATTTCAACTCGAAAAATAGTTTATTGAGCGTTATCATTAATTTGTTTCACTTAAATTTGTACAAATATTTATAATAAATGAAAATATTAATTAGAGAATTATTTTTCTGCCAAGAATGTCATTATGAAAAATGTTAATTATTAACGATTTTTACATCTCTGTTTCGAAAATTGTCAGCTTTCTAAATAAGTATTACCAATGTACCAATAAAAGGTATGTGCAGAAATTATTACATATGTACATACCTATAAATCTACGTTAAAATAAGTAAACAAATTTAAGCGCTTCTAATTCTAACTTTAGATATATACATTTTATTACTTATTTAAAAAATTCTTAATACAAGTTTCTTCGTACTTTTTTCTTCGCTATTGGGTCAAGCATTTAATAAAGATTCTAAAACCTGATTTGTGGGTTTGTGGTGGTTCCTACCATTTACAATAAGTTGCAAATTATCATCTTTTCTCAAAAAAAGATTTAAAAAATCTGTGTGCAAACCCCTTTTTATTTTAGTGTGGTAGAATCGAAAAAAATGTGGTAGATTTGAATAAGATGTGGTAGATTTTCCAATTCATATTTTATTGGGTATACATATCGCACACCGTCGTCAAAAGAAGCACAACTCAAAAATTAAATCGGGAAATATAATTGCTAGTGGATCGTACAGATTCCACGCAATTGGTGCAAAAATAAGTATAACATTAGTTTTCTAGTTAGAGAATATAATCATGAAGAAAATAATATTTTATTTGTATGCAAAAAAATCGACCAAATTATTTTCCCATTGCATAATACTTTAGCAAATATAAATAGGCGTATTTTTGAAATATTAGAAAGTTAAGGCACAGATATATTTAAAGCAAAATTTATGATGTACCTTTTTAAAAATCTATTGATTAATTTTTTATATTTCAAATTACAATTGAGTTGAAATTCTAGAGTTATGTGAAAATTGTAAACAAATGTTCTGTCTAAAAATGTGGTAGATTTTAAGCCTTGTGTGGTAGATGTGGTAGACACCCAAATTTAAAAAAAAATACGTGGTTGATCTACCACACATGTGGTAGAAGCTTGCACACTGTTCTAAACGTATGTTTTGAGCAAATTGATGTTTAAAGCTAGCAATATATCCCATGTCCATTTTCCAAAACTATAATAATAAACATGGCAGTTTTTAAGCAATTTGGTTCCTGTAATTAAGGAAATATTGTAGTTTTGGCATTTTTCGAAATTACCATTTTATGAGAGGGACCAGGTTATTGTTCGACTTTTGTATTTTCAATACCCTGCTGCCCTAGATAAAAAAACCCTCGTACAGAATTTCGTTGAGTTATCTCAACTTTTGCTAGAGTTTTCGTGTACGCAAATAAACGGACATGGACTAATCATCTTCTCTTTTTATTCTGAGCATTTTTATGTATATATACATACATAAGTAGTACATACGAACATAAATGTATGTATCCATATCGATTAATTTTGGTTGTTCCAAATATACGTTATTTGAAAAAAAGTTATGGTACCCTCTTGCAGAACTGCGTTGTAAATATGTTTAGGAAACATTTAAATTAATAGTTTATTAAAAAAGTTGCTCAAAGTAATGGAACTCCTCAACCCCTTAAAAAAAAAACAGGAACCCTTCTGAAATTTTGTTTTGAAAGTTTTCATATTTGAAAACTGAAAACAATCACAGTATACAGCAAACCAGCCATTGACAATATGCTTATTTGAAAACTAATACATGAAATGTTGTGAATATATAGGATTTTTTTGTCATTAACCCATAGGCAACAACTGGTGCAAAAGTACCTACAAATGTTTGTTGATATATTTGAAATGTAAATTTGAACAGCAAAATTCATAAAACAAATTATAATAAAACAAAAATATTGTTAATTACTACGTGGGAGGTGGGCGTGGTTATTGGCAGATTTCGACAAAATTTAACACTAACCTAAATTATACCAAAGGCAACTTCGACACCGACTTTCGTTAAAATAACTAAATTATGTTCGAGTTAGCGTGCTTACAAACAGAGAGGGCTGAACTAGTTCATCTCGTCATTCTGAATATATGTGTATATACATACATACATTTTATACGGTTAACAAACGCGCTCGCTTATTTGCATAAACCGTCTTTACTTGCATTAATTCATGCATTATCCTCCTTCAAATGTGAATAATCGGCTGAACAAATACACACAAATTACGTGCATTTGAAAATTGGAGAGCTGTACCATAAGCTAAGTAATACTTCTTTTACCGCCTAATCGATGGGACCATTTTACAAAGTCAGCCCACCATTATTCACTCAAAGTTGTGTTCAGAACACGGTTTGACTTATGTAGGAACTGCATCCGGTCATAATTGCTAACGCTTCACGCTTCATTTGCTTGGAATTTCGTGTTTCTCGTTATTTTATTTTATGTGACTTGAAAATATTTTTCACTATAAGAAAATATTTAAATTGGATTTCATTTGGGTTAACGAAAACGACAACTGTGAAAAAATATCAACCAATACATTCAAACAAAATGCCAAATAAGCATGTTTACATTTTTTGTTTTGGCTACCTGGATCACTGTATACTGTGAAAAAAATATTTAGTACAAAAATAATTGTGATAAATCAATTTTGTATATTCTTCTGCGAAAAAATGTCTACAATCGATGATGTATATGTATACATATCAAGATGTGTCTGTTTTGCTCTACGGTTGCGATAAGTTGCTTTGGAATAAATAATATTGCACGAGTCATTGGCTTTGGGTTAGTGGCAGAAAACTTCAATACATAAGTACATATACTTTGAAATAAAATATTTGTTTTTGTTTCAATTCCAGATATGTTCAAACTTTAAAGTATAAAATATATCAACCCTGGGAACAAATTATTGGTACTGAATGGTAAAAAAAAAGTGTGCATTCATTCTAAATATACAATCATGTCTGTGTGCGAATGCTTCTGTTACATTCACATTCTATACTGAATGTCAATCTACCATTCAATAACACAACACAGTTTCTTTGTTTTCAAGTATTTTAAGCCACTCAGTAATGAGGTTTTTTTTTATACAAACAAACAATCAAAATTTTGAAAAGAATGCCGAGTGAATGCAGATCCTATTGATTCAATCATTTTACAGCTCTGATATGTACATATGAACATTAAGGCAGTAAAGTAGAAATAAAAGAGAAAATATAATATTGAGAACTGACTAAGGATGTATGTACATTGAAAACTTCCTTTTGTGACAGCAAATGTGTTAAAAAAAGTCACAGACGAAAATGAAAGTATTGTCAAAGAGAGCGCAAGCACGAAATGTACAAAAACTACGGAATTTAAGTACCCTTGCGGTAAATGACTGGCCTAGTTTTATTAGCAATAACGGCGTAACCAAACCAAGAGAATTGCACAGATCTATTAAGTGATCGATAAACAGGGCTTCAGTGTTTATAAAAAAACTTTATTAAATTAGAATAGGTGGTTATTCACCTGGACAAAAGACTTCGCCACAGGCAATTAATCAACAAAACAAAATAAAATATCGGTTGTTCTCAAACCATCTACTCCACAGGTTGAATGGATTTCCGTGTTCACGAGATCAATTTGCCATCGCCTTTTGCGTGCTGCTCCAGATGTGCACGAGTTTTAGTTTAAATGGCTGGAATCATGGGCATCATCCTTGCTTATTTCTACATTTGAAAAAAATTTCATATTTGTTTTCTTAAGACTAATATCATTAGTCACGCACATTCACAGCCAGAGCATGTAATTTTTGCAAACTCACTCAGAACTCGATTCTCAAAAGGATCGGCAGTACCCGAATTTAGAAAATATTAATACTGAGTACTCCAACGTACTCAGCACTCACAAAAGAACTTGAAAGTAATCAGAATTTAAAAGAACCCGAAAGTACTCAATACTCAAAAATACTCTGTTCCAAACATCATCTTGATACATGTAGTCAGGATCGATTCAAAGTACTCAGTATTAAGTGTCGAAAAGATACTTACAACTACTGAGTTCTATTTACATTTAACGGTATTCCGAAATGATTGTATTCAATTTCAAGTTTCAATAATTTACTAGCACAATACTTTTATCCAGTACAGTTAGCCATTCATTTGACATAATTTGGGATAAATATATAACTTGAATAAAGTGCTGCCAGCTTGTAACATTTCTACACTAACCATTGCATTGTCACTAACATGTATATATTTAATGAAAGTACTCAGTACTCTTAAAAATACCCGATCTTTAAAAGTATCGATACCAAAGAACTTGATCTTCAAAAGTACTCGATTCTTCCCAACATTAATCGATATTCGTTGCATTGCTATCTCAAAACATCGATGTTTCAACATCGAACTCCTAAAAGAAATACATCACAGCAATTTGAGGCTGACCTAACAATGGTAATTCCCGTGAAAACTTATTTTCGGCTCCATTTCGTTTTTATATGATAATGGGCCTCGCCTATAGTACAGCTGTCAACAAGTTTTAAACTTGTATTACGCGCGAAATATAGTTTTACAAGTGAAGCGGTATGTATGTATGTACATATGTACCATAAATTAGTTTTTATATCAAGCGATGCAAAATGAAAAATTATTTTTTCATATCACAACTCGTCTAAAACCAGACTAGATCTGAAGGCTGTTAGTTCGAATTACTGCAGGGAATTTATATGTACATGTGGACATAAAGCTTTGACATTGCAACAGATGCACAAACAGTTACATACACACACATATATACATACTTTTAAACGCAACACTGTGCAAAAGATTTCGCTGTTGTTGACAGCCACCTGCTGTGTTGCATTCGCAACTATGAAGCGTTGGAATGGAAATGTCCTTCGACAACATCGTTATCGTTGAAATGCACAGAAGTGACATTTGGATGACATCTATGTTTTTTTTTCAGCCGAATGCTAAGATTGATTGGTGTACAAGAGCTGAGTTTCACACTACAGCCGTTTCGTTTTAAACTAAAGTTTACTGATTTTAGTTGGGTAAATGGAAAAATTTTCGATTTGAAGCAAGTTGGTTGGTTTAAGTCGATTGTCAGCCTGGTTTGCCGAACGTCTTTGAACCCGGGTTCCTAAAGCTGCGGCAGAACTCATTAAAGGGCAAGCCAGTCCTTTCGGCAATAACCCCATAGGGCCAGCGACCTGTAGCCTTAATTTGAAGTTATTGGGAGAATTCCTCGGGGAAGAAACTTCTTCCTATACTCTAAGGACCCTGACTTCTTAGTTCTCACTTCGTCTAATCGTTATTTGACGGAATATGAGTGGTTAAGGATAAAGCCGGTTGATAGGGGGTTAAACTTAAAGATTTTATAATTCCATTGTTAAAAGCAAACGAATAGCCAACGTCTCGTAGTCTAACCACAGCGTGAGAGTGGCAGCTTTGTCTCATGCTAGAGCTCATTCTACCGACCTTCCCTTGCAGTGAGCATGCTGGCTTAGGGACAAACGCTTCCAAAGAATCTTTTTGATTTGCCGCTCAATATATGTATAAGAATCGATGAAAATAAGATTTTTCTTTGCCGTAGATGCGAGACCTTGTCTGCTTTGGTAATAAAATTTCATCTGACCATCCTTCAAAGCTTTAAGGCATAGTGCCAGGCTAAGAAACTCCCGTAAATAGAGGTAAGCCAGCGAAATGATACGTCCGTACCTTAACAGTTATTATGCCGTAGTATTGAAAGGAGTGAATAAGTTGTAGCAGTCGCTCAATAACTTTAAGCCATCAAAGTTTTTACTGGTACGGCTTACTCGGAAAGTGAGAGACCTCAGCGCCCAATTATTCAAGTCATTCAGCTAAGCCAGGGGAACCGAATTAATAGCAAGGAATCCTCTTTATCTCCAGGATTCATGGTTTAGATTTATAGATACAAAGTCCAATTTTATATACCGGAGAGTCCCTCTGTCCAGTGCGATTTGGTCTTGTCCATATGAAAAATCAGAGAACAAGAGCTTTTAATCATTTTTCTGTACGCCAAGTTGAACCCTTCGTCCAACTCGTCATTGAAACATTTCTTAAACCCTCCTACAGTAAACATACCATTTCATTCCTCTTACATTACTGTAAGGAGGGTCAATGGGACGCGATTCGTCAATAGAAAACTGTGTGTACCAATAAGCTGAGAATAAAGGTTTAAAACACTCTAACCGAGGCTCAAGACACCGGCTCAAAGGGAGCTAACGTCAGATCCAGGACCCCCAATAGCGGTTACGTGTATATTCTGATGCAAAACCATAATGTAGTTCAAATTTACATATCGACTATGGTAACTAAAATCTAGTTAGCAGCAAATAGAGATTTAAAATTCTCACATTAAGCAGAAGAAAACTACAATATGTACCTTTCGTTTTATATACATATATGTATACGCGGACCACAATAGGGACAATTAGTAGTAGTGCTTTATAAACATAAGCTACATACACTGGCAATCAACAGTGAGTGCATGGTGTTTTTTGTTTAATATTTGCAATGTTTTTCAAGTTAAATTTTTCTTTTTATTTTCTTATAAAAATATGGCTCATGCCATAATCAAAACCATATAAGTCAAACTTTCAAACTTCATACAGAACGTAGGAAAATTCAAAAAAAAATGCGTCTAAGTTTTTAAAATTTTAATGTGAATGTTTAGAAAAATTTTGGGTACGCAGATAGATCGGCTACATATGTAATTCTAGTGAAACAAGTGTAAGTTTTAATCGGTTAAAAAGACGCGTAGTTTTTTAATGAATCTTTTTTCCAACGGATTTTGCGAAATTATGCATATAACAATTGTAATTTATAAAAGATAGCGTTAATTATTTTAATTTTGTTTGCGAACGGTCATGTGCATTTTATTCTACAAGCAAAAAGGGCAAAAATCCGTTATATTTTACTAGAATTTAAAAACCGATCTATTTGCCTACTCAAAATTCTTATAAAAATTCACATTAAATAATCCAAAACTTTTTAGTAAAATACCGTATTTATTATTTATGAAAAATTAAAAATTTAGATAAGCTCCTCTGGCTCTCATGGCTTTATATTCAAATGCGTAAAGCTTTCTATAGAATTAAGACGTGTGTTATTCCTCACTTAACCCTTAACTAATTATTCGGTCAGATATCACTCTCACAAATATAGTCTACAGGCGTGTTTATCTTAAGTCTGCTTCCTCTTGTCTGTCCCTAAGTGCCGCAAATCCCCACTTAACACACATAAATGTTTCAGAACATAATAAACTGACACGGCATATTTAAATAATTGCATTATTGGAAGCACATTTCCCGTACTTCTGCTCTAACAAGCACTTATCTACATGAATACGTATGTATGTATGTATGCGCACTAGGCCGGTACGGTATTTTTGCAAGATAATTTCGAATTTTTTTCCTCCTAATCCTAAGGGTCGCTTTTTTAAATTTTTTTTAACACATACATATCTTTAAAAGGCCCATAACTCAAAAAAAAATTGGTAGATTTTTTGGATAAATCGATTCATAGGATTTATCGCCAATTAATGCAGATATTTTTTATTTTTTTAATATTATATCGAGCCCTTACCGCCAAAATAATGTAAGCACATTTTTTTTATAAATTTTCTTTTTGATGCAAAAATGCATCTAGATGCTCTAGGAATAGTTCTGCATCAAAAACAAAATTTCGAAAAAATCTCGCTTACGTTATTTTGGTGGTTAGGGCTTGCTATTCTCTAACTATATATACCTGTTTTTGTATTTAATGGTTTTGTATTAATGATAAGAATTGAGACCAGTTCAGAAGGTACTACTTGAGGTCAGTGGATCTTGGAGCACAAAAATTGTTTCCTTGATGCACGAACAGCGATGTCTCATACCTTGAGATCCAATTGTGGATGACGAAAAATGAAAAAAGCGACCCCAACGTCCCGCCAAAAAAAAATCAAAATTGCGTTGCAAAAATATTTAACATTCGAAGATGTACGGCTAACTATTTTTTCTGGTACGGCCTAGTGCTCCCATTACCTACTTATCAACACACTAACTACATATCTACTAGATGCGCGATAGCACTCGCTTTTATTAGCACTTGATGTTGCAAACTAAAGTGACAGACACACACACACATATATATATATGTATGAAGATGCAAATATTTACATTTCATAATATGTATGAAAGTACATACGTACAAATATATATAAGTATGTATGTTGAAGTCATAGAAAGCATCCACTTGCGATTTCCGTCCGCTCAACGTGGCAAACGTCGACTCTCTTACATATGTGGTGTCTCGTCTACGCAAATAAGTGTCTGAATGAATGAGTGACTTAAGGACTGACAAGCCGCCTACCGGTCCTATTCACAGATATAACACAACAACCTGTGTGAGACTGCCAGTTCGCTTTAAGTACTGTCTGCATCAATGATTCACATCTGTCTATGCGTCCGACAGCTTACCGTCCATTCAGCAGTACGAGTGTGTATTGCACATGCACTGAAGTACATACATATATGTATCTATGTATATTGGGTGCGTAACAGTCTCCCCTAATGTTTCTGTATATGCAGACTGACATGGGCATCATTTCACACTCTTGTGTATTACTTCAATAGCTTGTGGTTAATTCAATAGCTATCATCATATAAACTTAATATAAATGCCTTAGTTTGTAGACTGAAACATTTATTTATATACATACATACATATATGTATATGGAATTGTATGTTTGTGTGTGTTTGTCCTCCATTCATGTTGGAATGTCATCAATTTTAAATTAAGATAATAATATTTTTGTGCACACATGCGAGCAAACAGGCATTTCCTTGGTTGTTTTCCACTTTGCAGTGTTCTCTTGTCTCGTCTCATGTCATAATGATGGTTATTTTGCGACAAATATCTGTGCCTAGCAAGCAGCCGCTTTTTCTAATGTCTACTATACAAATATGAATGTGTGTGAGAGAATGTGCCATTTTAGTTTGTGCATGCAAGCAAATACTATAGGAGACGAGCGCAAAAGACATTACGTAAATTGTTAGTTAGTTCTAGCAGAGCGTTAGGAACTGCGCGGTGATAAGTAAGACGTTTATGATTTCATTAATATAAGGCATACCCGCTAGACATCCACGACGTTTAAATACAATCTCACTGTTTAAACGCGTTGCGCCTGCGCTCTCTGCTTGCTTCGCCTAATTGTCGAATAAGCACAGTGTGCACCATTATATGGCGAACGATTCGGGCTATTGTTTTTTATATTTCACTGTGATTCGCAACGAGTTTATGCAATATTTCTATCAAAGCAGAAGGGGCTGAAACTATGCTTATTGCTAGACATCGCCAATAAAAACAATCGATTTTCCCAAACGATTTAATGAATGCGGAAATACATATATTGGGCCGTATGAATAAAAATAAGCAATTGCTTTTTCTTAATAATTCAGACCTTTTACTCGATTTATTCAAACAAAAGTGAAGTAACAGGTATGAAATTTTAAGAAAAAGCAATTGCTCAGTTTTTTCATACGGCCCATTGACTAAAATGAAATAGACATGAGATCGATTTCAAATCAATTGTGTCTAACTGCATTTTTCTTCAAAATAATATCACTGTAGGAAAAATCTTAAGTTTTGAAATCATACAAAAAAACGCCGAGACACGTAAAGTTAATATTGGGTCGTAGATTGTGGATCTCTATACCGTTCTTCTAGGTCAGGTAATTTTCGCAAGATATTTTCATTTCTTTATGAAAAAAGTAAGTGCGCCTGGGCCACACTGGAGAATTGAAACTAATGTTACATATCTATTTTGTCTCATAACCAATATACATACATACATACATACATACATCTGCTTTTGCTTAAGGTTATTTTTTTGGTTTTTTTCCCCTACCTCTACTCCTGTTCGTTCATTTTTATCTCTATATTCTATCGATAACAACATCCAACAAAATATCGAAAATCGATAACACTATCGATTACGTTAATCTGTAAAAATATCGATAAATAATCAATAAAAAAATCGATAAAAATATCGATAACAAAATCGATAAATAATCGATAAAAAAATCGATAAATAACAGATAACAAATTCTATAATAACATCGATAAATAATCGATAACAAAATCCATAAATAATGGAGAACAAAATCGATAAATAATCGATAACAAAATCGATAAACAATCGATAATAAAGTCGATAAATAACACTATGCGACAGTCAAAATCGGGATGGGATGAAACCAACGGGAAATGTTATATCGGTCAAAAACAAGTTATACCTGTCCCGGCGTTTCGCTGGGTCACGGTCACATCTAGGAATCGAGATATATATATAACTATCATATAGGGGAAATTGCCACCTTTGGTGGTCTTTTTTTGACATAACTGAGAACCACTAGTCCGATTTTGCTAGAACAAATTACAATTCCTCTAATCTGTTTATATAACGTTTTTCTATATAATCAACAGTTTTGCCGGTAAAAATAAATGTATGAAGAAAAAAAATATTTTTTGCCTAAAATATTCAATTTTTTTAAAACTGTTGATTATATAGAAAAACGTTATATGAACAGATTAAAGGAATTGTAATATTTTAATTTTTTTAAATTTGTTTGAGCAAAATCGGACTAGTGGTTCTCGAGTTATGTTAAAAAAAGACCACCAAAGGTGACAATTTCCCCTATATGATAGTTATATATATATCTCGATTCCTAGACGTGACCCAGCGAAACGCCGGGACACGTATAACTTCTTTTTTACCGATATAACTTTCCCCGGTAGTTTGAACCCTTCCCGATCACTGACCCCTACCATTTGTATCACAGTGTAATTGATAACAAAATCGATAAAATGGATAACAAAATCGATGACAAATTCGATAACAATTTCGATAGCAAAATCGATAATAACATAGGCAGCAAAATCGATAAAAGTATTGTAACAAAATCGATAAAAATATCGATAATAAAATCGATAAATAGTCGTTAACAAAATCGATAATAAAATCGATTAAAATATCTATAAATAGTCGATAACAAAATCAATACATAATCGATAACAATATCGATAACAAAACCTATAAAAATATCGATTATTATATCGATCAGTTCCGAGAATCCCGAAAATTGCTAAAATCCCAAAATAGTTCCCAGATTGAGTCTGTGTGTCTCTATCTATATCCTTTTGTCTTTCCGCCCCAAGCATTTCCGTTGAATTTGCCAATTTACTCCCAACCAACCAACCGCCGCTAAAGAAGTTTCACTTCAAAATCAAACTTTAACAAGAAAAAAATTAAAAAAGTAACAAAACGTAGTAAAGCCTGTTCTTTTGTCAAAAAATCAAGCTACTACGGACGAAAATCGATGGATAAATAAATAAGTTTTCAATGGGCAAATGAAAAATTTGCAAAATTTTTTTATGACACAGGAGCAAGAAATAATGTTACTCATACGCCATAACGTACATGGCCGAACGCTTCCTTACTCCTATATGGCGTATGAGTAACATTTTTCATGTTAGGGTTGGAATTTCGGTTTTTTCGTTCGCAATGCAAACTTTAAATTAAAATATCTAGGGAAAATGACCTGAACCACCGAAAATTACATTTACGTATCTCGGCGTTTTTTCGTGTAATTTTAGAGTGTTTGGTTCAATAAAGAATCTGGTTCAACGCTCTCTCAATTAATGAGCTTTTATTCATTTATTAGTATGAAGTGCACATCTACCTATTGGCTTAATTGAATTATTTCTTACTTGCCGACCCAAGGTTACGAAGGGCTTCACAATGCGCCAGTTCATCAACGTAGAAGGAAGTGGACGGAAATAAATGAATCCATTGAAAGACAGATTAATAAATGAGTTTTATTTCGAATTGTATTGAATGTAGTACACACATACAGTGGTCGAAATAATTATAACCGCGCCACATTTTGACAAGTTTTAACATATTATTTTCGTTGTTATTTAATTTTGGTTATTTTTTTTATAAAAATATAGTTTATTCCAGTATGTTTCGGTTTTCTTCCATATAAAAATACATTGTGTGTATTCGTTACATGGAAGCAAATAGGACAAAAAAAATTCTAAAAAATCAACCGCAATTTTTAGCCATTTGAAACTTGTACTTTGTTCTACTAGAATTCAATGGGCTACAAAACTGCATACTCAGAATCTTTCTAGGAAATCTAATTAAACAAGTTAGAAATTTTTACGACAGTTTGTTAATTTTTTTTAAATATAATAAAAATGTCGAAATGGTTTTTTTTCAATATTAAAACTTTTTCGTTTATTTTTGATTAAAATATTGCCCATGCTATAGCTAAAATAAACAAAAGAAAAAATTGTTTTTTTTAATTTTCTAACTTTTTGTAATGAATTTATAAAACACTTCTGAGTGCAAATTTGAAAAAATCGCGTTTATTTCAAGTTTTTTTGCTTATGATCTTTTAATGTCTTTTACATGTAACAAATGTATATTATGAAAATTTTGTGTAATTTTGTTTGCAAATGTTCTTGACCATTTTATTCCATAAAATATCATTACCTAAACGTGAAAGGATGCCAAATACATTTTCCTAAATTGTTCAGGAAAGATGGAAAATCGATGTACATATGTAGAGTTTCGCATTACCTGTCAATCTGCATCAAAAACAAAATTTTGAAAATATGTGGACTGGGACCTTTTTACCTTTAAGTAGCGATATACTATATATTTACATTGAAAAGTCCGAAAAATACTAGATATCAGCAAACAAAAATATTAAAAAATCATAGCATTTTTCAAATTCATATCAAAAAGTTAAAAAAATGTGTGAAAATTTGAAGAATTTTTCTAAAAAATTTCGCAGGTCTGTATAATCTAGTTACATAAGATTTACATGAAAAATTGGTCAAAAATCGCTGCTGACGATTGACCATAAATTTAGGCAAAATATTTTTATGGAAGCCACTGGAACGCTTGGGGAATAGGAGCCGAAGAAGGGGCGGTGTGGGAGATGGAACTTATTTTTGTTTTAGAAGGAAAAATATTAGATTTTTTTGATTTGCGCATGTATTGATGTAAACATACTGCTTATATGTTTGTATATACGTTAGACCGTACCACCTTACAAATAAACAAAATAAGTTCACCGCTGAGTCAAAGGTGTTGGTGGCACCTGCATTCGGCAACACAAAATTTTGTTTAAATAGTTATTCTGGAATAGTCAAACATCTTTATATTTTACTAATTTTTGCCGAACTTTAATTTACTTTCTCCAAAATTTTCTTAAAGTAAGGCTTCAGACTACGGGGTGAAAGTCGAACTTTTTTTCTGGTACGATCTAATGTACATCGTAAACGCTAATTTTTATTTTATTTCATTATTCAATCCACTTTATTATCTTTGTCTAATAATTTCATATTTTTTTTGTTTTATTTTAGAATCTTTCTGCGAAGATAAACTAAGAACTCGTCTCCTTACTTGTGTACTCTGGCTATACCTTACTGTTCCTTCATATAGTATTTCTTTTGATTTGATTTCGTTTTCATTCAATTGCATTTCATTTCATTTTTATTGACACATCCGCTTTGCTGCTCTGACTCTTTGCCTGGTATATGTATGTGCTCTTCGCTGCTTTTGTTATCAACATAGTTGGCAAACGCGTTCGTCAAATGCCATGCAACTTCAATGAATGTTTAGATATTTTCGCTTTTAAAGCTTTTCTTCCAAATAGTTTTATATGGTTATATTTATTTAAGTATATTCTGTGCGTCCTTGTCGTTTTATGAGCCGTTTATTTTGAAAGTGGTATAAGTCATTTCCACTTCTTGTGCTTAATTGGTTGATTATTTTTAACCGAATGCATCTGTCGTGCGTAGTAAATTCGTGACAAAACTTTTTTACCTTTTGCTGATGAAGATGAACAAATATCAGACGCGTTCAGATACAGGTAAATGATCACTGCAGTCAAACAGCATGAAATGACTTATGATACTTTCAAAATAAGCGGCTCACATACAAGTCTGCTTCTATATGTATCTAGTGTCAAGGCGAATGTATGGTTGTGGGGAATTCGATCTACCTATAAATATTCTTGAAGTTAAATTCGCTTCAAAAAAATTTTATTAAACGTGAACGGCTTCTTACATACATACATATTATAAAATATATATGTACGTTTACACATAATTATTTAGACGACAAGCTTTTTGAAATGCTTAAGTGTACTATTTTTATGTACTTCCACTCCATTATTATTCCCCCGTCCTCTTTTTAACTCTATTATCTGTGTTGGCTCTTTGCTATTATCATCATTACGGAAAATTTAAAGCGGAAACACTTGCAATCAGCTTTATGGCCCATACTTTCGACACGCTGATAACATTGTTAAGCTACCGTTAAAGGCAATTGCTTCCTGGCTAATACACAGATACACAAAATATGTACAACCTCACTGTGTAGTTCACATAGCATACTACATAACTAAGAAGTACTTGAGGGCAAATAATTCAGCCGATTGTCAAGTCCCAAGGGCAATTTTAATCGTTGTGGTAGGCACAAAAGCAATCTTCTTTGATGTCTCACGTAAAAGACATTGCGGCAAGAATTTCTGTGTCTATTTTCCAAAAGCCCTTTGGCATATATACACATTTCAAACAAGTGTGGAGCACTGGAACATGTCAATCGCTTATTTAGTTTGTTATGTTAAACCATCACACATTTATGTACATACATATGTATTTTAAATTTCTGTTGTCAATGGAAAATCTTTAGATAAAAATTACATGGCGCGCATGTTCGCAATATTTCGCCAAACGACTTGACCAATTTGGTGAAGAAAATTCTTTTGTAATTATGCGGTCTTTATCGAAGTTAATGGGGACAAGCTTCACTTTTCTGTTGTGGAGTATGCTTCGGTCTTCCAGGCTGAGGAATTTTCAATCCTCAAGGCTATGGACTACGTGGTGGAAAATAGGTGGAGGGGAAAGAGTTTAAATGTCTGCAGTGACAGCCAAGTTGCACTTAAGGCGTTGGCCAGCTCTCTAACTACTTTCACACTAGTTCGGCAATGCAAGTATCGACTAAATTGGGCTGGCAGGTCACTCGGGAGTACCTGGTAATGAGACATCAGAACATTTGGCCAGAGTTGGCTCAGACCAGGCATTCTTCGTTCCGCAACCAATTATAGCATTCCCCTCCTCGACCATCGAAGCCACCATCAGAAACTGGGTGAATACTTCGGGTATAGCTTGGCCTCTATGTACTTTCATATGAAGCGCTGGTGTGATGGCCAGCCTTAACAAAGAACTTTATAGTTAAAAACCTGAGCGTAAATCAGTGGTCAGATGCTTTTGGCGCCACGAGTGCAGATGTGTCGGTGCTTAACGTGACTATCTGCCAAAATGACCTGACATCACGGCGCTCCAAAGAACAACGGATCAATTCAATGCCTTGATGAGCGCCCTGAAATGCAAGCGCTTCAGTACCAATTGGCAGTGTGGGGTGGACGCATTAACCACCTTGGTAGGGCTCGAGGCTCATCTAAACCTCTGTCATTCTATGGGTCCGGCACCCGCTTGCGAAGCAAGTCCACATTGAACCATTTCTGGTTCTTCCCGCACTTAGGTTTAAAACACAGCCACCAAGATACTCCCCGAGGGGCCGCACCATGAACAGTCCGGAGTTATTCCCACCAGCGAGATTTGCCCGACCGGCTCGACTCGCCATGACATACTTAATTTGCTTGACTCACAACGGCACAACTTACTCGACTACTTCATTACACATTCATCTCCATTTCAACATGCGCACTTCATACCCATCTTGCTCGTCTCGCTAGTCTTCCTCGCCTCGCCGACGAACACACTCCGGGGGAATTCTGTTCCCCGTGGTACCAGGTTTAAGTCTCTGGTAAGACTTTGGAGAGCCGTAGACGTCTACCAATTGAGCCTCCATCGACTAAGGACTGGTAGCCTTTGATACTCCACTTACGCGGAACCCCCTAGTGGAGCGCAACGGGTGAAATAAGATGCTGCCCAATGGAGCCTTCGAACGTGCGGTCCGATTTATTATCGATAAATTTAAAGATGATATGGTTTATTTTTTTCTCAGTGTCGAAGTGCCCGGCGGGGCTAAAATCACTTGCTGTAGAATATTTCAGAGTGCGGCAGTCTCGCTTTCTCGAAAAACTGAAACTCATAAAACTTACTTACTAATACACTCTAGGAAACGCCTTGTTAGTCTAGCATTTATTTACTTATTTTGACTTCAAATGGCAAAGCCGAAACTGAGCAACAAAAAATTGGCGCCTGACATAAGTATGTACATATTTTAATTTGAAAAGAGCTTTTCCATCGCAGAAATACACTTTTTAGATGTTGTTCGGACCAGGAATCGAACTGTGTCCTTCCAGGTGGTAATGCGCTTCTCTTACTCCTCCTAAAACACAGTCTGAACCAATTTAAATTTAAAAAAACTTGGCAAAGAGACAACAAAGTTGTAGAAAATTTTTCGAATCGAATGTTCTACTTTCAAACAACGTCAAGCAAGGGTATACTGGCGGCGTTAAATCCACATCTACCATATTAAAAGAGTTTATATATTAAAAAATCCATTAAATTTTAAGCAACGCTGAATGCAATTTTCATGAAAACATAAATTACTTACTTATTACCTCCTGACAATTTTCTTTACCATCGTTTCATTGAAAAATATCAATGAAATTTGAATTAAATAATTTTCTCAATTTGCAATTAAAGCATAATTATCTCGAACATTCAACCTTGTCAGCTATTTATAAACTGTAGGAAAATAGTGTAGGACTATATATAGCATCGAAAAGATATTATAATTCACAACCTATTTTTTTAAACATAGATTACGAGTCTGCCTACTCTTTGGCAACGAATTCATATGAAAGTGACATAAATCTTTTCACAAGTAATCTACTTAACTTTTTTTTCGTTGTAATGCGACTTTAAATACGTGTAGCGTGAAAACTTTTACCAAAATAGCGAATATCAATTGCGGCACTGATGGCCACTTAACGATGATTGAGAGTATGAAAGAGGGCGATGATAAGTGGCCATAAAATTACCTCAATTACAGGGTGAACAAAAATGTCATACAAGTTTATGACAACTGCAACCAACAATAAGTCAAATCAAGAGGAAGAACCGTTCAAGTATCAAAAGCGCGAAAGGCAAACGCAATGCGCATTTGTGGCTGTGGGGA
>NW_023458556.1:30192455-30243412 GCF_013731165.1 Rhagoletis pomonella
TCCCCACAGCCACAAATGCGCATTGCGTTTGCCTTTCGCGCTTTTGACACTTGAATGGCTCTTCCTCTTGATTTGACTTATTGTAGTTGCAGTTGTCATAAACTTGTATGACATTTTTTTTTCACCCTGTAATTGAGGTAATTTTATGGCCACTTATCATCGCCCTCTTTCAGATTCTCAATCATCGTTAAGTGGCCATCAGTGCCGCAATTGATATTCGCTATTTTGGTAAAAGTTTTCACGCTACACGTATTTAAAGTCGCATTACAACGAAAAAAAAGTTAAGTAGATTACTTGTGAAAAGATTTATGTCACTTTCATATGAATTCGTTGCCAAAGAGTAGGCAGACTCGTAATCTATGTTTAAAAGAATGTGTTATGAATCATAATATCTTTTCGATACTATGTAGTCCTACACTATTTTCCTACAGTTTATAAATAGCTGACAAGGCGAATGTTCGAGATAATTATTTTTTTATTGCAAATTGAGAAAATTATTTAATTCAAATTTCATTGATATTTTTCAGTGAAACGATGGTAAAGAAAATTGTAAAAGGGTGACTAAGTTATTTATGTTTTCTTGAAAATTACATACAAAGTTGCTTGAAATTGAATAGATTTTTCAATATATGTATGTATGTATATATAAACTATTTTTATTTATTTTATTTATTTATTTATTAGAAATATAATTATGAATAATTATATTACATTACGAAAGGCACTAGTAGCTAAGACTATCGGCCTATAAACTATTTTAATAATGGTCTTTAGATGTGGTTTCAACGCCGACCGTATAACCCTTGCTTGACATTTGTGAAAGTGGAACATCAGATTCGAAACATTTTCTACAGCTTTGTTGTCTCTTTCGTTCTACACTTCACAGGTGCTTTTTCGCATTTAAAAAAATCTAAAATATCAAAAATTGTACGTTCCGAGACAAGCAAGGCTTGCAAGACAAGCACTAGCATGATAAACACGACTAGAAAAATGGTGAAAATGAAGGTGAATGAAGTGATGGAAAATGAAGTTAATGATAGAAAAACGGCGAAAAATTAGTGAAAAACGGTGGACGAATTGTTTTGAAAATGGTGATGCCCAAGTTGAGCAACTCGAGCCGTTGCGAAAGTTGAGCGATTCGAGTCACCTCACCTGGTTAAAGGAAGGTGCTCACGAGCGAGGCGAGTAAGACGTGCGAGACGAGAAACATGGGTATGAAGTGTGCACGTTGAATTGGAGATGAGTGTGTAATTAAGTAGTCGAGTAAGTTGTGCCGTTGTGAGTCAAGCAAGTTAAGTATGTCAGGGTGAGTCGAACAAGTCGGAAAAATCTCGCTGGTGACCATTACTCTGGGTTTGTTCATGATGCGGCCCCTCGGGAAGTATCGTGGTGGCTGTGGTTTAAATCCAAGTGCGGGTAGAACCAGAAATGGTTCAATGTGGAGTTGCTTTGCAAGCTCATCAAGGCATTGAATTGATCCGTTGTGCTTTGGAGCGCCGTGATGTCAGGTCATTTTTGCAGATAGTCACGTTAAGCACCGACACATCTGCACTCGTGGCGCCAAAAGCATCTGACCACTGATTTACGCTCAGGTTTTTAACTATAAAGTTCTTTGTTTAGGCTGGCCATCACACCAGCGCTTCATATGAAAGTACATAGAGGCCAAGCTATAGCCGAAGTATACAACCAGTTTCTGATGGTGGCTTCGATGGCCGAAGAGGGGAGTGCTAAAATTGGTTGCGGAACGAGGAATGCCTGGTCTGAGCCAACTCTGGCCAAATGTTCTGATGTCTCATTACCAGGTACTCCCGAGTGACCTGCCAGCCCAAATTAGTCGATACTTGCATTGCCGAACTAGTGTGAAAGTAGTTAGAGGGTTGGCCAACGCCTTAAGTGCAACTTGGCTGTCACTGCAGACACTTAAACTCTTTCCTCTCCATCTATTATCCGCCACGTAGTCCATAGCCTTGAGGATTGAAAATTCCTCAGCCTGGAAGACCGAAGCATACTCCACAAGAGAAAAGTGAAGCTTGTCCCCATTAACTTCGATAAAGATCGCATAATTACAAAAGAATTTTCTTCACCAAATTGGTCAAGTCGTTGGCGAAAAATTATGAAGCCATGTAATTTTTTATCTAAAGATTTTCAATTGATAACAAATTTAAAATATGTACATAAAAGTGAAATGCCGTGTGATGGTTTAACATAACAAACTAAATAAGCGATTGACATGTTCCAGTGCTCCACACTTGTTTGAAATGTGTATATATGCCAAAGGGCTTTTGGAAAATATACACTGAAATTCTTGCCGCAATGTCTTTTACGTGAGACATCAAAGAAGATTGCTTTTGTGCCTACCACAACGATTAAAATTGCCCTTGGGACTTGACAATCGGCTGAATTATTTGCCCTCAAGTACTTCTCAGTTAGGGTGGTGAACTACACAGTGAGGGTGTACATATTTTGTGTATCTGTGTATTAGCCAGGAAGCAATTGCCTTTAACGGTAGCTTAACAATGTTATCAGCGCGTTGAAAGTATGAGCCATAAAGCTGATTGCAAGTGTTTCCGCTTTAAATTTTCCGTAATGATGATAATAGCAAAGAGCCAACACAAATAATAGAGTTAAAGAGAGGACGGGGGAATAATAATGGAGTGGAAGTACATAAAAATAGTACACTTAAGCATTTCAAGAAGCTTGTCGTCTAAATAATTATGTATAAACGTACATATATATTTTATAATATGTATGTATGTATGTAAGAAGCCGTTCACGTTTAATCAAATTTTATTGAAGCGACTTTAGCTTCAAGAATAGATATAGATAGGTCAAATTCCCCATAACCATACGTTCGCCTTTACACTAGATACATACAGTGGCGGATTTAAATATTTGCCGCCCCTAGGCAATTCATAACTTGCCGCCCTTTTTTCACGAAAAAAAAAAAAAAATATATATATATCAAATATGATTGTTATTGTCAGTGCTTTATTACAATATAGTTCGTTAATAATGAAATACATAACGGAATTAACAAATTCGACATCAGCATGGATAAGGTATTCAACAAAAACCCTCTTTCAAACACTTCTTTTTCACAGTTCTTTACGTCTTGATTTTGCCACTGCCTAATTTGACATACGACGGAAGCTGACCTTCAGATTATTCACGTTATGATACACTTATGAAAAACTGGTGGGCTTGGAATCAAGAATTTTCTCGAAAATGCACGCTCGTTTTTCGGCAGTGTTGTCAAGTGTGGTAACCTTTTAGATGATTCTCGTTCTCGGGGCAGCGTGTCGGCTGTTTCTTTGCGTCACGCGCAGGCGCGCCGTCAGATTTCTAAGCCGCGTGAATGAAAGTTAAATGGAAATTTCAACGACTGCTATACTAAGGAAAAATTCGCAGCGTAATTCTAATTTTGAATTGTATTGAATGAGATGAATCATTAATAATATTTTACAGACACAAACACAATTTCAAGTGCAGCTGAATCCAAATAAATTTTTTTCTCTTAATTTAGCTGTCTTAAATTTTGCCGCCCCTTAATTCTGCCGCCCTAGGCTTCAGCCTATGTTGCCTGTACGATAAATCCGCCACTGGATACATATAGAAGCAGACTTGTATGTGAGCCGCTTATTTTTAAAATCTCATAAGTCATTTCATGCAGTTTGACTTCAGTGAACATTTGCCCGTATCTGAACGCGTCTGTTATTCGTTCATTTTCATCAGCAAAATGTAAAAAAGTTTTGTCACGAATTTACTACGCACGACAGATGCATTCGGTTAAAAATAATCAACCAATTAAGCACAAGAAGTGGAAATGATTTATGCCACTTTCAAAATAAACGGCTCATAAAAAGACAAGGACGCACAGAATATACTTAAATAAATATAACCATATAAAACTATTTGGAAGAAAAGCTTTAAAAGCGAAAATATCTAAACATTCATTGAAGTTTCATGGCATTTGACGAACGCGTTTGCCAACTATGTTGATAACAAAAGCAGCGAAGAGCACATACATATACCAGGCGAAGAGTCAGAGCAGCAAAGCGGATGTGTCAATAAAAATGAAATGAAATGCAATTGAATGAAAACGAAATCAAATCAAAAGAAATACTTTATGAAGGAACAGTAAGGTATAGCCAGAGTACACAAGTAAGGAGACGAGTTCTTAGTATATCTTAGCAAAAAGATTCTAAAATAAAATAAAAACAAGTAAGAGCAGCGCTGTCTTCGGCTATGCCGAAGGCTTCATACCTTTCATGAACATCTGCAAATTTTAGTTTGACAGATTACTGCTTTTGAATACATCTGCATACATCGATAGAGGAGTTACATACTTATATAAAAAATCGCATCTAAACAATCAGAGGTATGGAAGATATACTTTATATGACACCAATCTAAGTGATTTCCACCGCTATGTGATCGGTATGTAAACCGGTAACACAATTTATTGGGTTTAGTTTCCTACATAAAGGAGATATATCGCAAAAACTGGTATCTGAACAATCAGTGCTATAGGAGATAAAGCTTATACAGCATAGATTTTGACGATTTTCACAGTAGACTTTGTATTATTATTTATAAAATATCTTACGAAATTTATCGGTTTTAGCTTTTCAAATAAAGAAGTTTTACAGTAAAATCCCATATCTGAACAATCAGATGTATGGAAGATATATGTTGTAGTCATCCGATCCTTGTTATTTTCACTGTAAGTATTCTGTTAATAATGAGTGAAAATGGTGCGAAATTTCATGTTCCTAGCTGCATAAATGGAGGAGTTATGATAAAAGACCTCATATCTGAACAATCAGTTGTATGGGGGCTGTAGGTTATAGTGACCCGATCTTTATTATTTTCGAGGTAAGTCTTCTGTTGATAATGAGTGAAAACAGCGCGAAATTTCATGGTCCTAGCTACATAAATGGATGAATTATAACGAAAAATCTCATATCTGAACAATCAGTTGTATGGGAGCTATAGGTTATAGTTACCCGATCTTTTTAATTTTCACGGTAAGTTTTCTGTAGATAATTATTGAAAACAGTGCGGAATTTCATGTTCCTAGCTATATAAATGGAGGAGTTATAACGCAAAATTTTATATCTGAACAATCCGTTGTATGGGAGCTATAGGTTATAGTGACCCGATCTTTGTAATTTTCACTATAAGTATTCTGTTGATAATGGGTGCAAGTATTGCAAAATTTCATGTTCGTAGCTGCATAAATGGCGAAGTTATAATGAAAAATCTCATATCTGAACAATCAGTTGTATGGGAGCTATATGTTATAGTGGTCCGATTCTTCCGGTTCCGACAAATGATTAATACATTATAAAAATACACCCACCTACCAAATTTCATCCGGATACCTCGAAAACTGAGAGACTAGATTGCATACAAACAGACAGACAGACGGACAGACGGACAGACGGACAGACGGACATGGCTAAATCAACTCAGCTCGACGTTCTGATCATATAAGTATACATTTTCATGGGTCTATCTCTTTTTGTTCTGGTACTTACAAACATCGGACCAAAGTTATAATACCATTTCATGCTCATGAAAGGTATAATAAAAATGAAATGACTAGACAAAGATATTAAAGTGGATTGAATAATGAAATAAACTAAAAATGAGCGTTTACGATGTACAATTAGATCGTACCAGAAAAAAAAGTTCGACTTTCACTCCTTAGTCTGAAGTCTTTTTTTTTTAAGAAAATTTTGGAGTAAGTAAATTAAAGTTCGCCAAAAATTAGTAAAATATAAAGATGTTTGACTATTCCAAAATAAATATTTAAACAAAATTTTGTATTGCCGAATGCAGGTGCCACCAACACCTTTGACTCAGCGGTGAACTTATTTTGCTTGCTTTTAAGCCGTATCAGTACATGCGCAAATAAAAAAAAAAAACGAATATTTTTCCTTCTAAAACAAAAATAAGTTCCATCTCCCACACGGCCCATTCTTCGGTTCCTATTCCCCAAGCGTTTCAGTGGCTTCCATAAAAATATTTTGCCTAAATTTATGGTCAATCGTCAGGAGCGATTTTTTACCACTTTCTCGTGTAAATCTCATGTAACTAAAAATTCTTCAAATTTTAAAACATTTTTTTTAACTTTTTGATATGAACTTGTAAAAGACTATAATGTGGTATGATTTTTTTTTTTTTTAATTTTGTTTTCTGATATCTAGTCTTGTGCGGACTTTTCAATGTAAATATATTGTACATATATCGCTACCTAAAGGTAAAAAGGTTCCCAGTCCACATATTTTAAAAATTTAGTTTTTGATGCAGATTGACAGGTAATGCGAAACTCTACCTATGTACATCGATTTTCCATCTTTCCTGAACAATTTAGGAAAATGTATTTGGCATCCTTTCACGTTTAGGTAATGATATTTTATGGAATAAAATGGTCAAGAACATTTGCAAACAAAATTACACAAAATTTTGATAATATACATTTGTTACATGTAAAAGACATTAAAAGATCATAAGCAAAAAAAAACTTGAAATAAACGCGATTTTTTCAAACTTGCACTCAGAAGTGTTTTATAAATTCATTACAAAAAGTTAGAAAATTAAAAAAAAAAACAATTTTTTCTTTGGTTTATTTTAGCTATAGCATGGGTAATATTTTAATCAAAAATAAACGAAAAAGTTTTAATATTGAAAAAAAACCATTTCGACATTTTTATTATATTTAAAATTATTATATTAAAAAAAAATTAACAAACTGTCGTAAATATTTCTAACTTGTTTAATTAGATTTCCTAGAAAGATTCTGAGTATGCAGTTTTGTAGCCCATTGAACTCTAGTAGAACAAAGTACAAGTTTCAAATGGCTAAAAATTGCGGTTGATTTTTTAGAATTTTTTTTGTCCTATTTGCTTCCATGTAACGAATACACACAATGTATTTTTATATGGAAGAAAACCGAAACATACTGGAATAAACTATATTTTTATAAAAAAATAACCAAAATTAAATAAAAACAAAAATAATATGTTAAAACTTGTCAAAGTGTGGCGCGGCTATAATTATTTCGACCACTGTATGTGTGTACTACATTCAATACAATTCGAAATAAAACTCATTTATTAATCTGTCTTTCAATGGATTCATTTATTTCTGTCCACTTCCTTCCACGTTGATGAACTGGCGCATTGTGAAGCCCTTCGTAACCTTGGGTCGGCAAGTAAGAAATAATTCAATTAAGCCAATACTCGCAGATATTCTGCAAATGTTGTGTGTGTCTCGACAGTTGTGTGCATAGTGACATTGAAGAGAGTTCCACAATTTTTTAATAAATAGGTAGATGTGCACTTCATACTAATAAATGAATTAAAGCTTATTAATTGAGAGAGCGTTGAACCAGATTCTTTATTGAACCAAACACTCTAAAATTACACGAAAAAACGCCGAGATACGTAAATGTAATTTTCGGTGGTTCAGGTCATTTTCCCTAGATATTTTCATTTAAAGTTTGCATTGCGAACGAGAAAAAAAAAGAAATTCCAACCCTAACATGAAAAATGTTACTCATACGCCATGAAGGAGTAAGGAAGCGTTCGCAATGTACGTTATGGCGTATGAGTAACATTATTTCTTGCTCCTGTGTCATAAAAAAATTTTGCAAATTTTTCATTTGCCCATTGAAAACTTATTTATTTATCCATCGATTTTCGTCCGTAGTAGCTTGATTTTTTGACAAAAGAACAGGCTTTACTACAAATGAAACCAATTCCCTGTTAAAGTTTGATTTTGAAGTGAAATTTCGTTAGCGGCGGTTGGTTGGTTGGGTGGGAGTAAATTGGAAAATTTAACGAAAATGCAACGGAAATGGTTGGGGCGGAAACAAGTGCTTCTTGAATGTATGTTATTAATTTAGCAAAAACTTGCTAATAAAAGGTTAAAGAATAACACTTAGAAAAAGACCAATACAAGAATGAAAGTAAAGGTGAGTACCTACATAGATAAAGAAAAGGATAAAGGCAAAGGTAAAAATAAAAACGAAGATGGGTAAAGATAAATGCAAAAATGAAGACCAAGATAAATTTACATAAACACTTTACTTATGTATAAGGGCAAAGCTAAAGGGCAATATGTGGATGAAGAAAATGATAAACATAAAAGTAAAGACAAAGAGGAGGATGAGGATACCGATAAAAGTAAAGATAAAGATAAAGATAGAGGAAGCAAGATTAAAATAAAGGTAATTATAGACGAAAGGATATAGATAGAGACACAGAGAGTCAATCTGGGAACTATTTTGGGATTTTAGAGATTTTCGGGATACTCGAGACTGATCGATATAATAATCGACATTTTTATCGGTTTTGTTATCGATTTTGTTAACGATTATATTTATTTATTTATTATATTATATTTTGTTATCGATATTTTTATCGATTTTTTTCGATATTTTTATCGATTTTCCAATCAATTTCGCTACCAATAGTATTATCGATTTTGCTATAGAAATTGTTATCGAATTTGTCATCGATATTGCTGTTATAGATTTTGTTATCGATTAATTGTCGATTTTGTTATCGATTATTTATCAATGTTGTTATAGATTTTTTATCGATTTGGTTATCGATTACTTATCGATTTTGCTATCGATTATTTATCGGTTTGGTTATTGATACTTTTTCGATTTTGTTATCGATTATTTATCGATTGTTTATCGATTTTATTATCGATATTTTTATCTATTATGTTATCGATATTTTTATCGATTTTCGATATTTTGTTATCTTTTGTTATCGATAGAATATAGAGATAAAAATGAAGATAAAGTAAAACAATGAAAGAAATGTAGTTAGATCGAACAGGAGTAGAGGTAGGGATCTAGATAGAAAAGACAAAAAAAAATAACCTTAAGCAAAAGCAGATGTACATATTTATGTATGTTGTATATTGTATGTACAATGTGTGTACATATATTGGTTATGAGACAAAATAGATATGTAACGTAAGTTTCACTCCTCCAGTGTGGCCCAGGCGCACTTACTTTTTTTATAAAGAAATGAACATAAATTCGCTGACCTGGAAGAACGGTATTAAGTTAACTTGTTTCGGCGTTTTTTGTGTAATTTCAAAATTTGAGATTTTTCCTAGCGTGGTATTATTTTGAAGAAAAATGCAGTTTGACACAATTGATATGAAATCGATCTCATGTCTATTTCATTTTAGTCAATATATGTATTTCCGCATTAATGTTGTGTTTCCATCCAATTCATTGAATCGTTTGGGAAAATCGATTGTTTTTATTGGCGATGTCTAGCAATAAGCATAGTTTCAGCCCCTTCTGCTTTGATCGAAATATTGCATAAACTCGTTGCGAATCACAGTGAAATGTAAAAAAAAAAATAGCCCGAAACGTTCGCCATATAATGGCGCACACTGTGCTTGTTCAACAATTAGGCGAAGTAAGCAGAGAGCGCATGCGCAACGCGTTTAAACAGTGATTGTATTTAAACGTCGAGGTATGCCTTATAATAATGAAATCATAAACGTCTTACTTATCACCGCGCAGTTCCTAACGCTCTGCTAGAACTAACTAACAATTTACGTAATGTCTTTTGCGCTCGTCTCCAATAGTATTTGCTTGCATGCACAAACTTAAATGGCACATTCTCTCACACACATTCATATTTATGTATAGTAGACATTAGAAAAAGCGGCTGTTTGCTAGGCACAGATATTTGTCGCAAAATAACCATCATTATGACATGAGACGAGACAAGAGAACACTGCAAAGTGGAAAACAACCAAGGAAATGCCTGTTTGCTCGCATGTGTGCACAAAAATATTATTATCTTAATTTAAAATTGATGACATTCCAACATGAATGGAGGACAAACACACACAATACAATACAATTCCATATACATATATGTATGTATATAAATAAATGTTTCAGTCTACAAACTAAGGCATTTATATTAAGTTTATATGATGATAGCTATTGAATTAACCACAAGCTATTGAAGTATTTATCACACAAGTGTGCGAAATGATGCCCATGTCAGTCTGCATATACAGAAACATTAGGGGAGACTGTTACGCACCCAATATACATACATACATGTATGTACTTCAGTGCATGTGCAATACACACTCGTACTGCTGAATGGACGGTAAGCTGTCGGACGCATAGACAGATGTGAATCATTGATGCAGACAGTACTTAAAGCGAACTGGCAGTCTCACACAGGTTGTTGTGTTATATCAGTGAATAGGAATGGTAGGCGGCTTGTCAGTCCTTAAGTCACTCATTCATTCAGACACTTATTTGCGTAGACGAGACACAACATACGTAAGAGAGTCGACGTTTGCCACGTTGAGCGGACGGAAATCGCAAGTGGATGCTTTCTATGACTTCAACATACATACTTATGTATATTTGTACGTATGTACTTTCATACATATTATGAAATGTAAATGTTTGCTTCTTCATACATATGTATATGTGTGTGTGTATGCCACTTTAGTTTGCAACATCAAGTGCTAATAAAAGCGAGTTCTATCGCGCATCTAGTAGATATGTAGTTAGTGTGTTGATAAGTAGGTAATGGGAGCACTAGACCGTACCAGAAAAAATAGTTAGCCGTACATCTTCAAATGTTAAGTATTTTTGCAACGCAATTTTGATTTTTTTTTAGCGGGACGTAGGGGTCGCTTTTTTAGATTTTTCGTGATATCTTCAGCTTCTACAATTAAACAATTTTTTTGCTACAAGGTCTATTGACCTCAAGTACCACGTTTTAGTACCTACCCAGCAGGTCTCAATTCTTATCACTCTAACGTAACACCGTAACGTCAGTAAATTAAAGCTAACCAAAAATCATCAAACTTCTGCTAGGGAAGAATTTCTATTATTCCAGTAGAACTACTAACAAAAATTTATTACCGAAAGCACATATCGCACACCATCTTCAAAAGAGGCATAACTTAAAAATCAGATCCGAATTTTTTTTTCAAAATTTTGTTTTTTTGATGCAGAACTATTCCTAGAGCATCTAGATGCTTTCTGCATAAAAAAAAAATTAAAAAAAAAATGTCGCTTACGTTATTTTGGCGTTAAGGGCCCGATATAATAATAAAAAAAATATCCGCAGTATTTGGCGATAAATCCTACACTGAAAATCCATCTCTGGATCAAAGAAAAACTTTCCTTACTTTAAGGTCGAAAATTCTTCCGAATGAGTAAAAAATTCTCCCGAATGCGTAATTTTTCTTTGGAATGTGTAAAAACGTACACGAAAATATGGAACCGTGGATGTAATCTATCATTTTGACGAAATGTTGGGCATGAAAGGAGGATAAAACTTCTTTAGTGCTATTTCGACCCCATTTTTCTTCACTTTGATTGCTGTTTTTCTTCAATTAAGAGAAGTTTTTTTTTTGGGTGTATGAATCGATTTATGCAAAAAATCTACCAAACATTTTTCTTTTAATTGTGCCTCTTCTAAAGAGGGTGTGCGATATGTAGGTGTGACCGAAAATTGTAAAAAGCCGACCCTTAGGAACAGGGGGAAAAAATTCGAAATTATCTTGCAAAAATACCGCACCGGCCTAGTGCGCATACATACATACATACATACGTACATACGTATTCATGTAGATAAGTGCTTGTTAGAGCAGAAGTACGGGAAATGTGCTTCCAATAATGCAATTATTTAAATATGCCGTGTCAGTTTATTTTGTTCTGAAACATTTATGTGTGTTAAGTGGGGATTTGTGGCACTTAGGGACAGACAAGAGGAAGCAGACTTAAAATAAACACGCCTGTAGACTAGATTTGTGAGAGTGATATCTGACCGAACAATTAGTTAAGGGTTAAGTGAGGAATAACACACGTCTTAATTCTATAGAAAACTTTACGAATTTGAATATAAAGCCATGAGAGCCAGAGGAGCTTATCTAAATTTTTCATTTTTAGTAAAATGTGAAAGAAAGATCCATAAATAATAAATACGGTATTTTACTAAAAAGTTTTAACAGCTTAAAACTTACACTTGTTTCACTAGAATTACATAGCCGATCTATCTGCGTACCCAAAATTTTTCTAAATATTCACATTAAAATTTTAAAAACTTAGACGCATTTTTTTTGAATTTTCCTACGTTCTGTATGAAGTATGAAAGTTTGACTTATATGGTTTTGATAAAGCATGAACCATATTTTTATAAGAAAATAAAAAGTAAAATTTAACTTGAAAAACATTGCAAATATTAAACAAAAAACACCATGCACTCACTGTTGATTGCCAGTGTATGTAGCCTATGTTTATAAAGCACTACTACTAATTGTCCCTATTATGGTTCGCGTATACATTTATATAAAACGAAAGGTACATATTGTAGTTTTCTTCTGCCTAATGTGAAAATTTTAAATCTCTATTTGCTGCTAACTGCATTTTAGTTACCATAGTCGATATGTAAATTTGAACTACATTATGGTTTTGCGTCAGAATACACACGTAACCGCTATTGGGATCTGACGTTAGCTCCCTTTGAGCCGGTGTCTTGAGCCTCGGTTGGAGTGTTTAAAGGAGGCTGCAAGAAATGTTTCAATGACGAGTTGGACGAAGGGTTCAACTTGGCGTACAGAAAAACGATTGAGAGCTCTTGTTCTCTGATTTTTCATACGGACAAGACCAAATCGCACTGGACAGAGGAGCTCTCCGGTATATAAAATTGGGCTTTGGATCTATAAATCTGAACCATGAATCCTGGAGATAAAGAGGATTTCTTGCTATTAATTCGGTTCCCCTGGCTTACCTGAATGACGACTTGAATAATTGGGCGCTGAGGTCTCTTACTTTCCGAGTAAGCCGTACTAGTAAAAACTTTGATGGCTTAAAGTTATTGAGCGATCACCACCTTCATATTATTTATACAACTTTTTCACTCCTTTCAATACTCCGGCATTATAACTGTTTAGGTACGGACGTGTCGTGTCGCTGGCTTACACTTATACACAGGAGTTACTTAGACTGGCACTATGGCTTAGAGCTTTGAAGGGTGGTCAGATGAAATTTTATTACCAAAGCAAACAAGGTCTCTCATCTACGCCACAGTCCTAGTTCAGAACAATCCTATTTTCATCGGGTTTTTTAAATTTATTGACGGCCATATAAGAGAGATTCTTTGGAAGCGTTTGTCCCTAAGCCAGCATGCTCACTGCAAGGGAAGATCGGTAGAATAAGCTCTATATTCGGTTCTAACTAAGCGTTATTGATCAGTCGATACCTTCCTTGAAGCTTTGCAAAGGACTGCCCAAATGGAAGTCAATTGCACACTTCGAACCCGCCTACTCTTGCGCTTAACGCGATGCTAAACGCAAGGCGTTGGCTATTCGTTTGCTTTTAACTATGGAATTATAAAATCTTTAAGTTCAACCCGCTATCAACCGGCTTTATCCTTAACCACTCATATTCCGTCAATGGATGATTAGACGAAGTGAGAACTGAGAAATCAAGGCCCTTAGAGTATAGGAAGAGGTTTCTTCTCCGAGGAATTCTCCCAATAATTTCAAATTAAGGCTATAGGGCGCTGGCTCTTTGGGGTACTTGCCGAAAGGACTGGCTACCCTTCATTAAATTCTGTCGCAGCTGTGGGAACCCGGGTGCCAAGACACTCGGCAATCCATAGCTGCAGAATATATCAGAGTGCAGCCGCCTCTCATTAAATTAATTCATTAAAGGCGCCAAATGGCTGTAGGTTGCGCTCCAGCTGTGGAATGAAAGTGGCAAAACTCGCTACTTGCTCGTCGCCAGGCTGACAATCGACTTAAACCAACCAACGATTCGATTGCTTCAAATCGAAAATTTTTCCATTTACCCAACTAAAATCAGTAAACTTTAGTTTAAAACGAAACGGCAGTAGTGCGAAACTCAGCTCTTGTACACCAATCAATCTTAGCATTCGGCTGAAAAAAAAACATAGATGTCATCCAAATGTCATTTCTGTGCATTTCAACGATAACGATGTTGTCGAAGGACATTTCCATTCCAACGCTTCATAGTTGCGAATGCAACACAGCAGGTGGATGTCAACAACATCGAAATCTTTTGCACAGTGATGCGTTTAAAGAGTATGTATATGTGTGTGTATGTAACTGTTTGTGCATCTGTTGCAATGTCAAAGCTTTATGTCCACATGAGTCGCCTAGCCTTCAGATCTAGTCTGGTTTTAGAAGAGTTGCGATATGAAAAACTAATTTTTCATTTTGCATCGCTTGATATAAAAACTAATTTATGGTACATACATATGTACATATTTACGTACATCCCGCTTCACTTGTAAAACTATATTTCGCGCGTAACACAAGTCTAAAACTTGTTGACAGCTGTACTCGGCCCATTATCATATGAAAACGAAATGGAGCCAAAAATAAGTTTTCACGGGAATTACCATTGTGAGGTCAGCTTCAAATTGCTGTGATACTAAAACTTTGAGCTAAAAAGGGGGACATCAATAAATGCAGCAAACCTCCGGGTGTATTTCTTTAGGAGTGTTTTGTAGGAGTTCGATGTTTTGAGATAGCAATGTAACGAATATCGATTAGTGTTGGGAAGAATCGAGTACTTTTGAAGGTCAAGTTCTTTGGTATCGATACTTTTAAAAATCGGGTATTTTTGAGAGTACTGAGTACTTTCTTTAAATATAGTTAGTGTAGAAATCTAACAGGCTGGCAGCACTTTATTCAAGTTATATATTTATCCCAAATTATGCCAAATGAATGGCTGACTGTACTGGATACAATTATTGTGCTAGAAAATTATTGAAACTGAAATTGAGTATAATCATTTCTGAATGCCGATAAATGTAATTCGACACTTAATTCTGAGTACTTGGAATCGATCTTGAGTACATGTGTCTAGCTAATGTTTGGAACAGAGTATTTTTCAGTACTTAGTACTTTCGAGTTTTTTTAAATTTTGAGAATCGAATTATGAGTACTTTTGGTATCGATACTGCCCAACACTAATATCGAAGTTCTTTTTGCATCCCTATTTATCATCGAATTTCAGAACATTCTGCATTTTAATTGCGTTCTTTCGTAGCTATACGAGCTTAATTTTACGAGTATTTTTTTTTTATCAAAGCATTCAAATGAGCAAATCAAATGAGCCCTAAAGCGCTTTCTGGACTTACTTTAATAAAATTCCATCTGCGGAATGCAAAATTTGTGCCAAATGCTTAAAGACTGGCGGCAATACAACTAATTTGCGCGGCCATTTGCAAAAAATTACATCCTCTGACTGTGAATGCGCGTGATGTAGATGGCTTGAGAAAAGCCTATATTTTATTTTATTTTGTTGATTAATTGCCTATGGCGAAGACTTTTTAACCACCTATTTTAATTAAATAAATTTTTTTATAAACACCGAAACCCTGTTTATCGATCACTTAATAAATCTGTGTAGTTTTCTTGGTTTTGTTACACCGTTGCTACTTTTAATAAATCTAGGCCAGTCATTTATCGCAAGGGTACTTAAATTCCATAGTTTTTATATATTTTATGCTTGCGCTCTCTTTGGCAATACTTTCGTTTTCGTATGCGACTTTTTGTAACACATTTGCTGTCACAAAATGAAGTGTTCAATGTACATACATTCTTATACACACATACTTATGTACAAAGACTTCCGCACGTCTCCTTAGTCAGTTCTCAATATTATATTTTCTCTTTTATTTCTACTTTACTACCTTTATGTTCATACATATGTACATATGTACGTATATGTAAGTGGTCATTGTGATTGCAGCAAATTCATGTGAGTTTGTCTAAATCAAAACGTCCTGCAATCAACAGAACTCATCATCAACGTCATTCACCAACTTTTCAGGTATGACAACTTTAGTGTTCTGCTATTTTGTTTATTGCTGTTATGCAGCTGATGTTGTTTCCTTTGACAGTCTCGAATGCATTGTACGTATTAAACAATATAAAGATATTTGGTATTTACGCTTGCATATATCTGGTATGCGCTGCTGCAGCTTCAAGTATACATATATATATTGTTGATAATATTGGTCGCGTTGCTGTTAGCATTGTGTCCGATGGCATGTTTATCTTTACTTTCACTTGTTTGTTGTCAGCACTTTTGCAATTCCAGGAAATGCAGTACGCCTGCCAAAGTTAGAGTTCCTCAAAAAATATCTGCATTTCATTCTTCAGTTCGCACAAGGAAGCAACTTGAGTCTAAATAGTACATACATACATAGGTACTTCTTTTGTGAAATGCATTAGTTGAAAAAAAAAAAATCTTAATGAACAAGTTGGCGCTGCTTCGCGGAAGCATCCAGAGTTTACAAGACTAGACCCAATGATGATTATTCGACACATGTTACAAGACTAATTGGTCTTTACAAGGGAGGGCCCCTAAACTTCACAGTTAAACCTTTTGAAGAAGTTCACTCAGAATTTGTTAAAGTAATGTTCCACATGATTAGGGATGGCAGGAATTAATCAATCACGGTAGGCCTTGTTTCCAAATCGGCAGCCAAGCATTTTAACGCGATGCCACTGTAGCTTGGTATAGAAGATATCTGTGTGCATACATAAGTGTAATTAGAAAACATTACTACACAATTTAGAGGAAGTTCAGGTGCTCCCTGGCCAATTTTCAGCGCACCATCAGTGAGTTCTTCGGCCGATTGCCGTTTGGATGTGAGAGCATGTGCCACGTTGTCAGCAAAGACATCCACCCGAAAGCTCTACTTCTACAACTGCTTTAACAGCTCGCTGACGCTCATGAACCACCAGAGAAGGACCCAACTTGTAAGGGTGCTTCTGTGCTCAACGCAGGAAACAGGCGTACCTTGAAGTCTCTACGAATGCAGGCTTTCTATGTTCACTTCAAAATTGTAAGCAAATCGATATCCACAAACTTTTCTTTTCTATAATAATGCTAAGCTATTTAAATATAGACGATGTCCAGGAATCCACCGGCTTCCGAGAACATAAATCTCATTTCGACTTTCTAGCCTCGAAGCTTTGGGACCTTTGCAACTGGGCAGGTCCAAGATGACGATTAACCAACAAGTCTGAGATAACAGTGCAATCCTGGTGTCTTGTCCCGAGGAGGCTTTTGGAGCAGTGGGATGCTGAAAATCGCTACCGCTAATTTTGATCGACGGAAATCTCAAAAAGAATAGCAGGAGCGCCTCCTGGCATGCCAATGTGACTAATTAAACTTACTTCTATATTTTTTCTTGCTGTACACCTTAAGGCCATCCTACTTTTCTTTTAGAGAACTTCGGTGAAGAAAATTTAGCGTAGCGGTAGTCACCATTCCGCTGCAGGGCATGGATTACAAAGAAAATCTGCAGCTAGAAGAAGCTTTAGCGACTCTTTATTGCTCATAGTCCGGTTTCCTACCTCGTCTCTCAGATACACCAAGAGAGCGGGGCTGCTCGCTTTGATGCGTATAACTCTGATTAATTCGGTACACTCTTCAACGCTTTCGCAAAATGTTATAAAGGTTCCGATTATAATAACATCAATCACTTCTATTCTCTTTTTCTAAAAGGTTATACTTAAAACCTTAAATATGGAAAAACACTTATGAAGAGCGTATGTGCGATATATGTGTCCTACAAAATATTTGTCGTTACACAACACTTTACTATATGAATTTTGGCCAACGCTGAATTCCACATCGATGAAAGCAACGAAATATCGAATTATCCTCGCTTCTAGCAGAGCAATAGGGATTTTAGTTTTTGACTTAAAGCCCATTGACAACACTATATGTCTGTCATTCACACAGCCGATTAAGCTTAGAGCGCACTCGCGCGCGAACCTACATACAAACATATGTACTTATGTATGTATAGAAAATATTAGAGCACTAGTTCAATAACTCAGGCCATCTTGCAGTGATGACAAGCTACCAGCTCGCACACTTCACTAACTCCGCATCGATACTTTGTGCGCACGAATACTTTTCCTTACATCGCCATTTTTCAATTGCACACATTCGAGCTCTTATACGAATATGTAGTTAACCGTTCGAAGTTTACTTCCAATTTGCAAAAAACTGTCAAGTTTTCTACTATTTCTGTCATTGCTTACAAGGGCCACGCCTGCATCTACATGACAAAATAGCAGAAGGAGGAGGTGAGCGAGATGAAAGTCTTCGACTGACTAGCTGCATGGCTGCTGATAGTAAGCTAGCGATAGTCGGAGTATATATACATGTATGTTAGTCTTATACATGTATGTTAGTCTGCTTGTCAACTTAGACGTATATATGTACATTTATATGTGTTTGTATGTTTGTCAGGGATTTTGTGTGTTGTGTGCGTTCAAAGTCAGATTGTAGTTTGTTACACTTGGCGACGCACTTACTTCCTTCTCATTTGCCACACATTCGATTTTTCAATTCAACAACAAAACTGAAAGCTTGTCTGTTGAGTGTCGTGTATGGAGTACGTGTTTGTATGTGCTTTTGGCCTCATACTACACATACATACTTACACATAAATACATTGCCTCTTAAGTACACTTATAAAAAATATAATTTTGCCTTGAATAAACACTACGCTATGTGTATATGTACGTTAGGGTGGTCCAACTTTTTTTTTTGTTACCAGCCACGCCTTGGAAGTGATCAATATCGAAAATAAGGGGACCCGTATTTTTTATTTTGAACTTGGTTAATATATAAGAGTGCCCACAGAGCTTTGAAATTTCCCATCTATTTTATATGTACATACATATGTATGAAGAACAATTTTTTGTAGAATTGCTATTATGTTTGCATCATAATTTTTTTGTTTTTTGAAGGTTTTTTAATTAATTATTTGGCCAAAAATATTTATTTTCAACGATTTGATGGCAATTGTATGAAAAAAATGTTCTTTCCCTATGTAAAATACATGGAAAACTTCAAAGCGCAGACGCACAGTGGGCGCTTTGAAGTTTAAAAAAAAGTGAGAAGTAGTTGACGTTGAGCTTCAATTTTTAAATTTTTTTTTTGAGTTGGTGCTCTTTCATATCCGTATTTTTTTAAATTTAGCACGTTTTTTTTTAATTCAAAAATTTGTTTCCCTCATTGATAAGGTCCAAAATTACTTATCGGAAAATGTCCTGCTTTGGAACGAAAACAGGACTACCAGCTTTTATATCTTTAAAGAACATTGGCAGGACTTGGAGGTGACTAGGTACGTCCCAGATTGTCGATAAAATTCGATAATTTGATTTATATCGATACCTCGATGAATTTCAAAAACACTAAAATCCGATAACTCAATAAAACTCGATACTCGACATGACTCAATGAATCTTGATAACTCAGAAATTGACATAAATATCTCGATATAAATTTAAATATCGATCACCATAAATTGTGAATAACTATAAATTTCGATGACTCGATTAATTTAGATAGCTCGATATCCATCGATAAACCGATAAACAGTGAAAACTTGATATATTTATAACCCCCAAGAAAATTCGATAACTCGATATACGTCGAAAGTTCCAAAACTTCGATTCTATAAACCGGAAAATTTCGATAAATAAATAATTATCGATGTGTCCCTAATTTACCATTGTATATAGCGACCGCTGTGGTCTAGTAGTTAGCAGTGTGTGCTACCATTCCGCTGGCCTTCGGGTTATGCCCGGTTTCCGACCCACATGAAAAATTGAAAAAAAAAATATAAACATAAAAGTTGTTGTACTAATAGTGGACGCCCCTCGGCATGCAATTGCAAACCGCTGAGTGTATTTCTGCCATGCAAAATAGGTTTTGCTAAAAATAAAATCGCCGTTCGGATTCGGCGTAAGACTGTAGATCCCTCCCCCTTGTGAGACAACATTAAAGCGCACGCCACAAATCGGAGGAGATGCTCGGCCAAACACTAACGTATGTTTAAGCGCCAATTTGTTACTATTATTTTTATTTTTATCGCAGCGGCTTGCCAGAGCTTGTCCTGGTGGGGATTAGAAAACCTTTGTCAAAGTGTTAAGTGCTAGAGCCAGTCCGGGAACTAAGAAAGATAACTTTTTTCTAGAGAATCTCTAGTAGAAAATATCCAGTGTCCTGATTGTTTATTTTTGTATGGCTGTCGCTTGTCAGAGCTTATCACGGCGGTATCAAGAAAATTATTGTCAGAAAAAAGTTGCCAGAAACAGGATATCCTAGGTAGGATGCTGTAGAATACAGCTAGTCCAGACACTGCTAAAAAGCGCCTCAGTTAAGGAAATCTTCACAACACTAATGATTATGTCAAACTATTATTCTGGAGCTAGTCGAGTCACTAAGAATATAAACTTTGTTCTGGACAACCTATGCTAAATGCCCGTCAATGTTAGCCTTTTAAGGCCGCTGCCAACATATAAATCGCTAGCTCTAATTTGCTGCTGCCATTAAGGATGCGAAATTTTTGCGCAATTTTTCTGAGCGTGCATGTGCGTGCACATTACATACATATGTATGTATATTTTTGCTTAAAAATTTTTCAATTTCATATCAGTGTTAAAATAATTTGTGCTATTCAAATGGAAAAATGAAAGCTCGCCTGCCTAGCTTGTTAAATAGCTGTTTGGCTAAATGCTTTACACACCAAGATGACTACCAATTTGACTGCATATATGGGGCGTTCCATACCAAAATGGACGGGTCTCACACTTCATGTGTTTGATTTGTTTCAAATTTTTAGGGTTGATGGACAAATATAGATAATAAATAAATATGAAATTTGAGCTTGATAAATACATTTTTAAAAACTTTACCGCACAAAAACAAATCGATTTAATAGTTTTCCAAATATCTCGAAAACGGCCGGTGAAAAAATTTGAAAAAAATCACACGTACACACATCAAAACTTTCTATGACAAGAAATATTAAAAAAAAAAAATTATATCTTTAAAAGGTTTTTGCGAACAATTTTTTTTATAAAATTTTAGTATAATAAAGTGAAAGTTTTACGCTACTGAAAAATTGCGTTGATTTTTAATATTTTTTATGCTGACGGCTTTTTGCCCTTTTTTCTTATGGAAGAAAATGTAAATTTTTAATGAAACTACTCATTTTGCTCAACTTCGTTGTGAAAAAAATTCATAACTCAAATTATTGTAGAGTGCACCCCGCAATAATATACTTAAATATTGCGCAATACTCACAGCCACCCTTGTGATTTTTTAAAATATTTTTGAGATGGTATATTTTCAAAAACTAATTTTTTTAATAAAAAAATTTGTATGAGAAAAATTTTCAAGTAAAACAAATTTTAAAAACATATTTTTTCATAGAGGTTTTTGATGTGTGTATATGTGATTTTTTTTTAATTTTTTCCCCGCCCGTTCTCGAGATATTTGGAAAACTTTTAAATCGATTTGTTTTTGATTTTGTGCTGTAAAGTTTAAAAATTTATTAATCAAGCTCAAATTTCATATTTATGTATATATTATTTATGTTTGTACATCAACCCTAAAAATTTGAAACAAATCAAACACATGAGGTGTGAACCCCGTCCATTTTGGTATAGAACGCCCCATATTTTACATATAAATATATGTATGTGTGAAAGTAAATGTGTAGCATAAGTACGTATGTATATTACAGTGATAGCTGCAATTAAATGTACATAAGTATATCCGTGTGTACATACACTTCCAAGCTTAACTATGCGAAGCTTTCAGAATCGCTCAAGTGTCTTTCAACTCTACTTCATTGAAAATGTTTGCCTTTTCGCTGCGCGTTCGCGCCACATCCGTGAGCATTAGCTACGCGTGATGTGCCCTGCCTTGTTCAGTGGCCTTCAATGTACATTTTACCGACATACTCGTACATACATAAATATGTTCCTAGATACTTGTACTTATGAAGCTTCACTTGCTAATGCATACATATACATACAAACACATATACATATTGCACGCTGAAGCGTATCGTTGCACAGTTATGTTTGCCCCATCTGGGCTCCTCATGGTTTCGCCACTGCGCTTTTTGTATGCTCTGGCATTGCCTTTAAGGCGTTAATGTGCAATAATGGCATTTATTTTTAAACAATCTTCAACGATCCATGAACCTACGTACACCTCGAACACTACGAACACTACGAAAAGAGGCTAAGAAGTCCGCGTTTATGTACGCGCGCGCGTTTTTATGCGCCCAAAAATATGTGCCACTTTTGGGTTATTTTTCAGGCATTGTCATTTAACTTAAAAAGGCTTGCATACATATGCATTACTTACTTCCTTACCAGTGTGTCAGCTTGTAGATATGTATGTACATAATTGATAATTTAAATTTAATGAAATTTATTGTGCAGCACAAAAAGTTCCTTTGTGCTTCTCAGCGCTCTTTTAATTAGAACTTTATTAACACACAAATTTACAAGTATGTATGTACACGAGTCTATACGCTCGTAAGCATAGGTTCAATGGGTATATGTACGTTTGTACATTTTGATGCACAAATTAATAGCCAACGGCTGTGTCGATTAACCTACTCTCAGCATATGCACTCAATTTGACACGAACACAAAATTTTTGGTGGTTTTTTTTTCGTAGCGAATTTAGCCATTAACCACATTTTATGCATTGCCGAAAAAAATTACCAATGGCAAAGTTTAAGCAAAGCACTGCATAATGACATTTTTAATACATACAAACATAATATGTGTGTATATTTTACGTATGTATGTATGTGGAACAACCGTTTCGCAAAAATCATTCAGAGCTGGGAACAATTATGATTGCAATAGCTTTGAATTCAACAATGCAATACAGTATTGTTGTACATTTTCAGATATACATATCTACGAGTGTGCGTATCAATTGATAAAAACTGACTGCCTGTGATTTTTAAATTTATTTATTTATTACGGCTTCGGGGAATGCAATATTGAATATCACTTTAATTAAACTGCAACATTCCTTTAACACTGCAAAATAGTTCGTTAAAGCCAGCCAGCATACTTGATACTGGAAAATTCTCGTGCTTAAAAAAAAAAATAACACTGAAAGTTATTTCATTTGTGAATGAAGAATTCGTTCAGTAGCACTCGTGATCGGATTTTCAACATTTTTCTTTTGTTTTTTTTTGTAAGGAAATTCAACATAAAATGATATATAAGTAACGTGTAATATGAAGAATTTACTTATAGTTATGTATTCATTATGTCTCTGAAAATAATCATTGATTCTGTGATAGCCCTGATTAAGATTTATATTTCTAGTTCATTGCAATATGGTTATTTTCTGATTTTTATTTTTTCGATCAAGAATAATCGTTAAATTGAAATTTGTATCTTCTCGGCCAAATTTAATTTGTGATTTTTATTTTATTTTTTTTTTAATGAAAAATAAACTTTATTTTGGACTTTTATTTTTTCGGGGATAATTGGGACTGCGGATCTTTTCTGATCCAAATAATCTAATAAGGAAATAAGGTTTATAAAACAATCGGAAAAAATCAAAACTTACGTTGAAAAATTTAACAAAATTTTTTCAAAAAAAATAAAAATCCAAAAAAGAAACGTCTATTTTTGGTCGAAAAAATTGCAATCTTAACATTTTTTCGGAAAAATAGAGATTCAATTTTAAAGGTTAAACAGTGACTTTTAATTAAAGATCATACCGTTACGGTGCCTGGCTATAAGGGGTTTTTTGTTATAAGGAAACCATTTTTGAACAAATCTTTTTCTTAAAACATGCGCGGAAGGTAGTTTTTAGGTCGCATTCACCGGTTAAATGTGTGTGGTTTTCTCCGTTTTTTTTACCTAAAGATAGCATTTACAGTACTTAAAATATATATACATATCTTTCGGTTCTTGTGACTATGGAAATTCATAAATACATTTTTTGACGCCAGTATTGCTGAATGAATGCTAGCTGTTCCAGTTCTCGATATTTTACATTTTGCCGCAAAACAGTACATTTTCCACACTAAACAAATAATTTCGTCTAATTTGCTCACGTTCCATAAAAAGTAGTGCGTAAATTTTAAAATTTAATTAATTCTATGTGCCTTCCACCAACATTTTTGGTAAGGTAAAGTACATATTTATTCAAATATGACATTGCATCACTGCCATCAAACATTTTAATTGAAACCCATATATTTACGCCTTCTTAAGCACAGTTGTTATACACAAAGTGTTTATTAATTTTTCGATTGCATTGTTCATTATTTGTTCGCTATTTTTGAAGTGGAAAATTAATGCAGTTAATCACGTACGAGCTATCCTATGAACTGTAAGTATGCAAATAACAGCAACGAAAATAGTTTTAATGAACTATCCACAAAATTAGAATTTGCATGTTTTTATTAAATTATGTGGCTAGAGGATGTGGCGCTTGATAACGAAAAAGTGCAGAATTTATTTACATATGTACGTATGTACATGTTTGTGTGCGTAAGCATTGACATGTAAATTATTTGAGCAAGTTAATTTTGTGCGAGCGTGGTGAGAATAATATGTATTTTTATTACTAATCAAATACTTAGCTTAAACAATATTTTATTTTTTAAATTCCATCCATAAAAATCAGTCAATGACTTTTGTTATCTGTGGCCTAGCAACAATTTTGTACCAACTTGAAGTCGTTTGTAGGCATTTTTTTTTTTATGGAAAAAAGCAACAATAACTTGCAATGATAGAAGTTATGGCTGCTATTTCTTCTCATCTGACTTCTTTTTTCAGTTTTCGACGATTTCAATCGTGACACTTAGGCATACATGCATACACTTGTGGTCAGCTGATTAACTCAAGTGACATTTTGGCGCATTCGCACTTTAGCCTACTAAAATTTAATGAGCTATAAAACCCAATTTTTCTAAAAATTCTGAATAAAAAGTTAAAAATATTCGGGTGCCAATATTAAAGTTTGTTGAATTATCATAATTTTTGTACGAAGTTTGAAATGTGGATTTATATGGCGCTGGTTAGTTAAAGTGCTAGACTTTTATAAAAAAAATATAAATATTAAATAAATAAAAGAAAAATAGCCAAAGCTAGTCAAAATGTCACCTGACTTAATCAGCTGCCCAGAAGGGTATGTACTAGTGTTGGACAGTATCGATACAAAAAGTACTCAGAACCCGATTCTCAAACGGATCGACAGTACCCGATTTATAAAAATATCGATAATGAGTACTCCAAAGTAAGCAGTTCTTACAAAAGAACTCGAGAGTACTGAGCACTCAAAAATACACTGTTCTAGTCGATACTTAGGGTCGATTCCAAGTGCTCAGTATCTATATATATAATACGCGAAGGGATTTTTTGTTCAGCACAAAAGATCTGTACCGTTCGCCAAATTTTCAAAAATGAGATGTCAAATTGAAGCGCTTGGTGTGTGGCTTTAGTTTTTTGAAAAAAAGTTGCCACCGTGCGGATGTTCAATAAGGTTTCACTTTTTCAAAAAGAGTTGCCACCAGTTATAAAATTAGGCTCAGATTATTTAAAAAGTTAAATCAATTGTTCCAATATGGGTATCAACCGAAATGGGTTTGAAAAGGCTTTATATCTTAACTACGATTAGAAGGGTTGCCACATGTTTAAAAATGTAATTAAATTTTAATTAAAGGAATTTGATAAGTGAATAAGGTATCCACTATAGGTATGTAGTGTTTGGAAATATTTTGAAGAGGGTGTCCATATATTTGAGAGGTTGAATTAAATTATTTTATACCAGAGTTATATGAAATTTTAAAAATGGATGTCCAATGAAAGAGTTTTAAGAAATATTTAGTTTGACAATTTCAAATATTTTTGATGTGTTTGAGGGTTGCTCCAGTTTAAAAAGCTAAAAAAAAATAATAAATTAAATGACTTACTAAACGATGGTTATCAATGGCAACGGGTTTAAAATCCTTGATTTCAGAACTATATTTAGGAGGGTTGCTACTTGTTTAAAAAATAAATTTCAACTAATTCATCAGTTACTTGATATATTTATAACAATGTCATACGAAAAATATTTAAGGAAATTTTGGCTCGAAAAAATTTCTAAGAGGGTTGCCGCTTAAAAAATCAAATTTAACTCAATCCATCAGTTAGATTTTAACTTGAAAATACTTTTAAAGGGGTTGCCACCTGTTTGAAAGGTCAAATTTGTTTTACTTATAAACAAGCTACATAAATTAAATATCGAAATATTAATGTCAAACGATGTTATTAAGAAAACTTTAATATTTTTAATTAGGGTTGCCATCTATTTTTTTTTAAGGTCATCACATCTGCAACGCTATTTCGAATTTCCAAAATAAGAAGTCAAATTAAAGAACTCGGAATCTACATAGATGTGCAATAACGTTTTAATTTTTTAGATGTTAGAACTTTTTGGCGGTACAGACACCATGCTAGACCTTTCATCACTCAGAAATGGTTCAGATAAATAACTAAAAATATATTTTGAGGTTTTATTCAATTTTGGCGTTTTAACGCCACGCGGTTTGGAACGAATTAACTGAAGATGGCTTATACGTAATATCTAGTTTTCCGAAACACCTACATATGTACATATGTATATGTGAAAATCGGAAAACATGGTGCAATTAAAGCTTGAAGCGAAAGATGTCAATAAAATTCTTTTAGTGTCTAATGTAAGCTTTTGGCTGGGACACCCTCTACTTGCCTGCAGGGTATTTATGTAAATTCCGAAAACTGGCACTTTGTCCATGGGTCGTGTAACGTATTTTACATAATTGAATTGAAATTATTGGAATTGTGCTTTTGAAAGACATTTCTTTATTTTCTACGTGAATACATATGTATGTATGTATGTAAGTATTATACATATATGTAGCAGCACCAATCGAACTCAAAAATACTGAAAGCAAATCATTTACTAGAGCATTCTCAACGAAATGGCACAAAAATAAAACGAAGTTACAAAACAACACTGGGCTTCATAAAGGCAAGAACATTACCAATCGTTAACTTAGACAGCAAACGAAAGCAGCTGTGGTAAAGTAAACAATAACTGGTGAGGGCAACAAAAAATCAAACCGACCCGCATTTTCCCTTCAGGGCACTCTCGTCAAAGCAGTTCAGCGCAGTTATTTTTGTGTACTAAATATTAAAGCATCGGCTGTTAAATATGTAGTGGACTTAACAAACATTTGCAAATAGATTTTTATGTAAATTAGTGTTGCCAAATGTCGCGTATTTGCCGGGACGTTTAATTAAAAATATCGAAATTTTTATGATTTTTTTTTTTAAGTTTAATTAATTTTTGTGAACTTTTTACAAGCTTTGAAACTTTTATTTATATGGTATCTGATATAGATCGACCCGTATTTTAAATGAAAATTATTAACAATAAATGAATAAAGATAAAATGCCAACAGCATCAATTAGAATTTTGCTGCTATTATTTTGACCGCAACTGTGTCTCTTGTTTTTATGGGTTTGTTAATTATATGTTTACGTACATACATATTTTTGTATAAATTAAAAAGTATTGCTATGAAATAAACGAAATTTATCATAAGCTTATAACTAATCTGAGCATTACTTCGTTAAAATGGATCACTTTTTAAAGCAAATCCTTGATTTCTCGTTTGTCTCGTTAAATATTTGTTAATCCCGTATTTTTGGGGCAAATTATGCATTTGTCTTCTGTGGCTGGAAAAAATCATCTGGCAACACTAATGTAAATGTATTGGTTGGCTAGCATTCCCTATGGGTTGGAAATGTTAATGTCGTCTCAAATTTTGATGGCTGGTGACATTATACCAAATTATTCGGTTGCTTCAAATATACTTGTATATGTATGGACAATAGGGTGGTCCAAAACTGCACGTAAAAAAAAGTAAAGTAAGAATTTTTATGCTCTCACCCGCTAGGATTATTCTATAACGAAAAAAATATACCTCTAAAAAAATATTTAGAGGTCGCTCAAAGCGCTTAAAATTGTCCATGTATTTTATATGAGAAAAAACAGCTTTTCGTAGAAATGGTATAGAATTCTTGAAAATCAACATTTTTCGATCAGAAAACTCTGCTTCTCTTCAGGAGACTCCCAGCAATAATACCCAACTGTTTTTTTTTACCATTTTTTATAGAACTATATTTTATAAATCCACCAAAAGCCCAATGCTTTGGGGGGAGGGGGGGGCGGGATCAATAAAAAATCTTAGTATCAAAACATTTTTAAATGAACAATTGGGTTTTATTATTGGAAGTGTCCTAAAGAGAACCAGATTTTTCGGATCAGAAAATATTGATGTTCAAGAATGCTATACTACTTAAATTGCTTTTTTTATATGAAATACATGGAAAATTTTGAGCACTTTGAGAGACCTCTAAATATGTTTTGATTTCAAAATAAGATAAGTAATTTTTGAGCAAAAAAAACCGACCTCAATTCTCATATAAAAATTTAGGAGTACCGTTAATTTTTCCATGATCCAATGAGACACTACCTTTCCGATGCAAAAAGAATTATCGAAATCGGTTGACGTGGTCCAAAGTTATGCGGTAACATACATAAACAAAAAATAAATAAAAATATTCCAACGAACTGATAACCTCCTCCTTTTTTGGAATTCGGTTAAAAACTAGTGTGGCACCAAATGAAAAAAAATTACATTGAGTTAAAAGATGACTATGATTTGAGAAACTAATTTTCCATTTTTACAATTTTTGTTGGCACATTCGAAATTGATTCTAAAATTATCATATACGTGAAGAGTGTAGTTTATATGTATGTGCATAAGTAAAAATATTTAATTACATACTTTTAAATGCGTGCGAGTAAACGTATTCAATCGCTGCTTGTGGTGCTACGGGGCGTATACGCTACATACGCAACAATGGGTATATGAGAATGAGGGGTTAATTTTACTTTTTTAGAATATCTTTTTTAAGTTTTCATTTAATTACAATTTCGCGTCGAAATATTGTTTTTTATCCAAAAACAGTCGCTCCATTTTCTCATATATGTACAAAAGTATACGCTAGTATATGCTCACTCCAACTCAGGGGCATACATATTTGCATACGTCCTTCGCTATTGTCTTTCCCTGAGATTTAATTTATTCATATATTTTCATTTATCAACCATCCTCAAATACATGCGAATATCAACAAGAAAAATTCAATTCATTGCCAAAAAAAAAAAAAACAATTCGATAATTATTTACGATTAAAGTAGATATACAAATGTATATATGTATGTATGTATGCTTGTATATTTATAACAAGTTGAGGACATTACGAAGTCCAAACTTTCACTGTTTAAGTCGTCGAACCACAGCAGCAATTTTTCAATACAATTCGAGCAGCTGTGCTGCTTTTACGTCATCCAATGCTACGAGCATTGCAACAACTAACAGAAAGCAGCACTCTTTGCCGAGCAGCGACAATAGCAGTGCAGTCGCAGCGCAGTTTGTGCAAGGCGACGCAGCAGCATCCGAAGGGTGCGTTAGTGTCTCAAGCGTTTGTTTACATCGCCCAACAAACAGAGAATTTTCGTGCTGCTGTCGAAAGTGTTTATTATTCACTAGGCGTGAATAGGAGGAAGAGTGCCTGAATGTATGCTTTCCTGCTGACGCCTGCGCCCTGAACTTTGGGTGTGTTAATCAAACGTTACTCAATTTAGTACAGGAAAGGCAAAGTGTTGAGTACTAAAATGCTAAGTAGTTAAAATGCTTTGCGGGTAGGCTTTAAGCGCTCACTCTCTCTCTCTCTCACTTGATTTTCTGCTTTTTTATTTTTAACTGTCGAAGCGCTTCGTTGTCAAAGAAAAAGCGAAATTTTAAGACATGGCAGTGCGCAAAAGCAAAACAAAATCAACACGTGGTTACACCACATTGCATGCTGTCGCTGCAAAGCCATTTTCGCGTGGTGGTGTGTGACCACATCAACCCATACTTTATTGTTTCTGTCTGATTTTGCTGTTGATTATTTTTCGCACCTAAAGCTCAAACAGAGCGCGCTCTCTGGCTTGCCACACTTTCCGCTGCCTCATTGCCTCGTTTGCTGCCAGAAGGCAATTTTGTTTACACAACATTTACTTTTCGTGCTTATCTTTTCACAACTTTGTTGGTATTTTTGTTGTTGTTCTTGTTGTGCTTGTTTATGCTGTGCTAAGCATGAAAGTCGCAACTGTCAATTTTGACACTTGTGCCGACAACCATTGGCACGTAGAGAATTTGGGGGAAAGCGCAATGCTGAAGGAATAGAGTGTTAGCAACGAAGCAAGAAGAGGCGACAAATGAAAGAAAAAAAAGACGACAGCCAGTCAATGGTTAATGAAAATTGCTATGCCATGGGTAACGTGCATTAGAATGTGTGGGTAGAGGGTATGTTGCGTCGCGTTTGGAGATGCTTGATGTGCTGCTTTTTACAAGTATATTTTTTTTTTGCTTTTATTTTTTAGGTCAACAGTAGCAGCAGGGCATGACTGCTTTGTGACGTTTATGGATTAGCAAACAAACAAAAATGCAACCTACTTGATGAGGGTATTGGGATAAACTCAAATGGGGTTGGTTTGTGTATAAAATGATAGAGCACACAGAGCAAAGGGCACAGCTTGAGTTGTGGGAGTTTTGTTAGGGTGTTGTTTTCTATCTTTGCTTGTGATGCTTATTAGAAATTATACGAAAAGCGAAAGTGCTTGAACATAGCAAAAAGTTAGAAGGCAACACGCCCGCTACGGTATGGTATTTATGTTAAATTTCAAGTGAATATGCCTAGTATTTTCTTTTTGCATACGAAGCCAAATATTGTGTTACTGCTTTGACAATTTTTCTCCACCTAATGAGTGTTTTGAAAATTATCAAACTTATTAAATGCATTGGTAAGTTAACTACGAATAATTGAACGTATTTGCTTTGCCTATGGTTAGATGACATTTGAATATAACTTCACTTTGGCGGGCGTGGTCGAAAAACGGCTATTCGTGTGCGCGGAAGTCCACTGGAAAAAGTGTAGCTAATGAAAAACGCAATTTATGCTTGTAAAATAAAATTTGTTTCCTTAATTCACGCATCCTCTTCTGTGTCAAACAATAATTAGTTTATCGCTACCCAACTGCATTCTATTGTTTTCCTAGAATTTTCCAAATATAGTGCCGGACAAAAGTATTAGCACAAAGATTTTCTCACAATATATGCAAAGTTTTTTATTCTAATATCTCTTCGCAATTTTTTTATGAACGTATAGATCACACTACAGCAAAAAACATTAAAGTAGAATCTCTAAAATTTGTGCAAAACTCAGGAAATTCAATCAGTTTCTTATCAGATCAGACACGGCAATAACGCAAAATTTGCTTTACTTCACTTTTAAATGGGAAATAATACCAAAATCTGAGTTTTGCTTTATTTCCAACAAAGATTGTCGAATTTCATAAATTCTTTTATTTAAATCTTTTCTCAAAATAGAAAAATTTCAATTCCTGTACGCTTTTTTTCGAATTTTCGCAGGAGGTAAACTATGTAGCCCTTTTTCTTTAAGAAAATGTCGAAAATTGGAAAAGAGCGGAATTGCAAGAAATACAAATTCTTTTCTTGAGACATTTTTCGGACAACATAAAAGGAGTGGCGGCCATTTCGGCATACCTAACCTTACAAAAGTATTTCAATTAACACTTCCTTCCAGCAAATGAAAGCTATGTATATTAGAATGGTTCATAAAAACACCCTACACGTTACATCAGAATATTGTTATTTGTGATAAAAAAACACGTCTTTTTTATTTTGAAAAAAAAGTTTTCTTAGAGGTCACGCTGGTCGGTTTTTTTATAAAAACGCTGATGTTCTCAATTTTTTTATTTTCTTGACATGTAAAAATGCAACTAAAAACTTGGATTTTACATACATATAATTACTCTGTTATTATTGGGGAACTTTCCCTTAATTACACACCTGTCTTAGATAATTAGAATGGGTCTAGTTCCCGAAAATATGCTCTTGAAAAGACACTAGTAATATTAAAACGTAGACACTGAACGATTTACGCATTGTCATGGGTTGGAACTTGTTACCAGGGGGTTTCTGGGGTTGCTAATTAGGAACCTGAAGTCAGTTTTTCGAAATGCAAAATGGCGGATCCAAAATGGCGGTCCATTTTTTTTTTCAATTATTGGATTTGTTCGAAACCCGGCACTCGAGAGTTTTTGGGGTCGCCGTTTACGAATCTGAAGTCAATTTTTTTAAATTCAAAATGGCGGATCCAATATGGCGATCAAATTAAAAAAAACGTACTAAAATTAAAACGTTGATACTGAACGTTTTAAACATTGCCACGTTTACAGTGGGTTTCTGGGGTTGCAGATTATGAATCTGATGTCAGATTTTAAAAATTCAAAATGGTGGATCCAAAATGGCGACCAACTTTAAAAAAATGATTGGATTTGTTTTAAACTCTTAACCGCTATATTTTTATAAAAAAAAATAATTATGAATAACTCAGTGAGAGGCGAGACTGGTATATTTGCATGAACATATGTATGTATTTATATAAAAAATATATATTTATTCGAACAAAAAAGGTGGGTAGGCACTGTGGCCAATGGCAAAGTTCATTTACCACCTCTGCCTTGTTGTAAGTCATGCAGAGTCCGCAAGAAGCTCCGGAAGCATTGTCCGGAGAATACACCAGACTAGGCTGAGCATACTTTGAACTGCCATCAAACAATAACTTAAGAAAGCTTTACTACATGGCGGTTAAGGATGTGCATGTGCAAAATATTCATAAATTTAACGAACGAAATTTTTGCACATACAGCAGTACATATGTAGCATGCATTTAGGCGCCTGGTGTTAGAAGTCGCGCCTAGCCAAATTAACATTAAATAAATATTCCGTATTAACAAACTTCGTTGCTTTATCTTCTACTAAATATTAAATTTAATTATTATACAATTAAAAACAAAGAATTTAAATTATTGTATTTATAGTACTTTCCCCAGCATTGGATTGCGTGACTTTTTGGCCTTTGCAGGTGTTTCGCTAAACAGAACCACTGTGCATAACTTTGCAAATGATAAAAGTATACCACCAAACAACACTATGTTGTAATCTAAGGAAGAATTTATTCCAAACATTGCTATGAATAATATTTCAATGCTACTATTACAGCTAAACATGAGGTATGTCAAGGGCGAACAGGGTAAAAGGACACGACTCGCTCTCTCCAAGCACAGAGCAATAAAAACGAAAATAAAAAAGTTTGAGAAAAAAGGTAGCAGTAAAGAACGGAGTGTGCGAGGAAAGAGAGAAAAAGATAGGAGAGAGAGAAAGAGAGTTTAATGTAGTGACAGCTGCTATCGTCGCAAATAGCAAAATAGTTACGTATACGCAGCGTAGAGCGCAATAAACGAATGAAGCTGCAAAAGTTGGAATGGATGCCAACAACAAAAGTACTAATAATATTATTAACAGTAACAAAACGAGAGAGAGTGAGTGATGCTGCTGCTGATGCTGCTACAGTAGTTAATTACAGTAGCTAGATATTTAAGAAGCAACGCTGAAGCAACCGCGCATAGGCTGTGGCCAATTTCTGTACTACTTCAAAGCAAATAGGCATCATCGTACAGAGCATGTTCACTGGCCACAAACGAGCTGTTATGCGAAAACGCAAGGCTTTAGTGCAGCGTCAACGTCATACGCGTGCGGAACGACAACGCGGTTGTATTATATAGGCGCGAGTTTAAAGTTTAAATTGACTGCAAATTGAGTAGAAGTTGGATTCTTTAAACTTACACAGTTCAATTGTTAGTGAAAGTGATTGAGAAATCGCAGGTGAAAGTGAAAATCGAAAAGCGAAATTTAATGTGCCAATAAAAAAAAGTGAGTTAGTGTGCAGAGTGACTGCTTTTATTATTTTATATATAAATTTTTTCATTTAGAAAAAATGTCAGCACTTTGCGTGCCTATGTAATTACAAAACGCTTTTGCTACCACAAAACAAGTGCACATACCATATCAAGCTGTATGTGTTTTTTTGCATACATATGTATGTATGTATGTGTGTGTGTGCTTGTATTTACATATATGCGTACTTTTGGGTGTGGACTTTCTTTATTACATTTTTTTCCATTCTTTCTTGCGCTAGCATCAAATAATTCTACACTTCTTCGTGGCTAGACGTGCTCGTAACCGTCGTAGTCGTAGTCGTAGTCGTCAACGTCGTCGTCGTCATCCTTGCTGGCCCATCGTCGCCGCAAGGGTTTATACCACTGTTGTTATTCCTTTTTTGACGTTGCACACTGGTATTTATTGTTTTTGTTCGCATCTTCGACTGCGTCGCATGCGCCGACTGAGCGCAGCATGCAGCAAACAACTAGCATCGAAATCTAGTAGCATCTTCGTCGGTGCCGCTGCTGCTGCTGCTGCTGCTGCTGCTGATTGTATTCGCAATGCCATTGCCAAAGCTAGTTTTGCCAAACAGCTCGCGTCGTTGTCGTAATCGTTGACTCGCCCTGCGTGCGTGCGTTCGTTCGTTCGTTCGTTAGTTGTGTGTCGGTCGCGCTGTCTGTGTCTTGCTGTTGATGCCGATTTTTCTTTCGCTTTAACAAATATCAAAATTATTAAAACGTATTATATAAGAAAAACGATGTGACAACTATGCAACTTTGCTGTCTTGTGAACATATTTTTGAATATTTGGTTTGTTTGATAATTCGTTTTTTTTTGCAAATATGTTATTGCGACTACCAAAAGTTCGTGATTACGAAAGTGAAGTGTGCGCTGTGTAAAATTAAAAGAAGAAAAAAACCCTCAAACTACACAGATCAAATACTCGAGCTATAGAGAAGGCGTACAAACATGTGAGCAAACAACGAAAGTAAAAATTAATCCTTTGAAATGCTTTTCAAAGTCTTTAAGTAGGCTGCAATTGTTTTTGTAAATTTAAATTCAAATAAATGGCTTTCGTATAAACAGCCGTGCATGTATTTATGTAGATACATATTTATATATGTTCGTATGTATGTACATTAGACCGTATATCGATGTGTGAGCCGAAAAAATTTAAATTTTTTCCAAGCGATTTTGAACTCGGGTGCCCGGTTGCACCAATCAGTTTTAAATTTATCAGCCTATTAAAACTAAAAATTAAACATTTTGTCTCATTTTATATTTCAACAGTCTGATCAATTTTAAAATTGATTGGTGAAACTGGGATGAACATCAGGGTATTTCAGAAAAGTAAAAAGAAAACAATCGGCACTCTGTAAAAACATTTTTTTCCAGAGCTTCGGAGCAAAGTTGTTTTTTCATCGCTCCCCTCCGGTAATTTTATTTCGCTCCGAGCTCCGCTCTTGCTCCACTCCCGCTCCCAATAAAAAACTTATTTATTTATTTAATTATTTATTTATGGCGCCTTAACCGCCAAAAACGTAGGCGAATTTTTTTGAAAGTTTTATTTTTGAAGCAGAAATGCATTTGAAAACTAAAAAAATTTCCAAGTTAATAAAATAGAATAGAAATTTAATTAACACGGTTGTTTTCAGTGGCAAAAAATAATTTAAGTAAATTTATTAACTGAAAATAATTATCATTGAATGTTTTTTGAAAAAACTCCAAGAAAAATATTTCAAAATAAATCGTTACTAGGCCAGAAAATAACAAAAACCAAATTTAAAATTTGTTTAGCTCTTTGCTCCAGCTCCGCTCCAGCTAAAATCCTTTGCTCCTTAGCTCCCTGCTCCTTTGTTGCGCTCCGCTCCGAAGCCCTGGTTTTTTCTATATTTTTTTTTATTTGATATTCTATTTCTATAAATGATACACCTTTATAAAGGTATTAAGAAAGGCCACAGTTGCAAATACAGGACTATTCCATGTCTCATAAAATTTGCAAGTTCTGTTCACTTGTTTGAAAACGACACCAATATTCTGCAATATTCTCCATGTCAAATTATAATCCTTTGGCAGGAAAAATACTAACCTATTTTCATTAAAAACAGCTAGCTACTACTAATTGTGTAAATATTTACTTAAAGCAAATTTTTTCGTGGCTCAAGTTGGCTGCAACGTGTTCGGCTATTAAGCTTGCTTTTGAGCCTCCTACACGGTAGCGCTTTCAGAAAAAAAAATATAGCTTTTTAGTTTATTATGATATGTATGTACAGTTTTTTTAATAACTTTTGCAAAGGTATTTTATTTAAAGAAATCGAACATCAAATAAAGAAGTTATGGAACAAAAGCCGATTTAGGTGTTTTACAGGTTGCCGAAAAAAATGTTTACACTACGGAAAACCCCAGGAAACATTGTTATCACTGTAGGAAAAATCTCAAGTTTTGAAATGACATAAAAAAAAACTCCGAAACACGTTAACTTAACTTTGAGTCGTAGATTACGAATCTGTATTCTGTTTTTCTATGTAGATTAGGTAATTTTCCCCAATGTTTTTTTCTGAAAAAAAAAAAATCAAATTTTAACAAAAAAAAATTAAAAAAAAAAAAAATTTTAATTTTTTTCCCATTTTTTTGCTACTAACGACGAAAATCGATGGATAAATAAAGAGTTGTGAATGATCAAAGTAAAATGCGTAATGATTTTTTTTAATGAAATATGAGCAGGAAAGAATGTTACTCATACGCCATGGAGGTGCATTAATGATGTATGACTATGCCATGTACATGGCGTATGAGTAACATTCTTAATGTTAAAGTTTGGTTTCCTTTTTCATTTACAATGCAAATTGAAAATGAAAATATCTTGAGAAAATTATCTGACCTACGACGAAAAATTAAGTTTACGTGTCTCGGCGTTTTTTGTCATTTGTCATTTTGGCGTTCCTACAGTGCAATAATGAGTGTACAAAATCGCTTCGAACAAATGGAAGTTTGTTGTGATCCAACCTCATGTACATACCTATAACCTAGTGTGTATATGTACGTGTCTCGCTTACGCATGCATAGACTCACATTTTCTGAGCGGACGCATACATGAATACGCACATACATATGGAAATAAATTAGAATCTTTGTTTTTTATACACGCGTGCAATCAAAGTAGGTATGTATGCGTTTCGGGACAAAGGAGTTCAAATAAAAAAGGAATAAAAACCATTTAATTGCAGAATAAAAAAAATACATCAAAGTTGAAAAACCTAATAGCAAAAAAGATAGCAAAAACAAGCTGCGTAAATTGCATCAAAACGAACATGCATGTACGTGCAAAAATAAAATGAAAAGTCAAAGTAAAAGTGAAAGTGAATACGCCAACGAAAACGCTAGCGAAAGTAAAATCGCTTAAACAGTACAACATAAACGCGCTGAGTCCTTGAAATCTTTTTAGCGTCCTCGCCTTCGACATTACCGCAGATAAACAGGGCGTATGAGTTACATACATATTTACTCATACATATGTATGTATGTATGCTTGTACTCATACATATATCTACATATACATATATTTATATAGAGAACCATATATAGTGTGTCGCCAGCTATTGTCATGCACCAAGCCAAGTAAATACAAAAAAACACATACATAAAATAGTAGAGCAGAAAAAAAAGAAATCATGTCCTAGCACAAAAAGAGCGCTTGTCGCATCCTCTAATGTCCGTATCATCGGCAGCAGCAGCAGCAGACAAATTCAAGGCATTCAAATCCGTGCGCACAGATCGTTTATAGAAGAGCACATAAAATGGAAAAGTTATGTTTGCAAGTGCCTTGAAAGCAAAATGCTAAAAATTTCTCAAGAAAGTGTAGAATAAGCGTAAAGAACGGTTGGAAAAAAGAGTAAATAAATTTAAAAAGAAAAAACTAATACAGAGTGAAGTGAAGCATTTTTTATATTTTTCCTTTGTGTTTTTTAGTGCTGAGTAAAATTTTATAATTTCATCAGCAAGAAAAATACACCAAAACAAAAAATTCCTCTAACGATGGCACACTATCCACAACGGTTTGTCTCCATAGCCTTTTCAAAGTTATGTGCTCGCTTTTCAATGCAATGTTTATGTTAATCATTCGAAAAGTGCTGCTTTCTAAATATAATTGCCGAAAAGGTAGCCGGATAGCATCCATGTCAAATCATCCAATGGTTGGAGTCGACCATTTTTGATTTGAATGAACTTTGTTCGGAGCTTTTCTTTTATCATATGGTCAAACTTTTTTAAATATCCCAAAATTATTAAAGTTATAAAAATGGTTCGGTCGTGTTTTAAAGATGATATTTGCCACAGGAAAAAAGTAGGAAAAACATTCGAAAGTTAAAATTAAAAAAAATCACGGATCTTTCAATCCCACATGTCCCGATTGGGCCCTTCGTCTAGATAGTAATCTGACTTTGTCTCTTATCGGGGGTAAAATCAACGCATTTCACTTTAATCAATTTACTTGGTAGCATTATTAGCTAAGGTTTCAAAGAGTGAGAGAGAGAGAGAGAGAGAGAGAGAGAGGGAGATATGTGGGAAGGCCGATAGATGTGACCCCTTTACCATTTATAAATTGGGGGACTTCATTGGATGAGTCATGCTCTAGGTGCCATAGGCTGCTGTGAAATGAGCTGGGATGCATTCGGTGTGCGGGTAGGCGTGCTTAGCCAATAGCTACCATCTCCTACATTTATACAGAGCGCCTTTCAAAAATTACTCCGGGAGTGGAGTGTGGACAATGCTCAAAAACACTGTGTGATAGACGATCTGGGTTAGTATTGACCATGGCTGGAAATATATGTATATTAGGGTGGTTCTTAAAAAATTAAATGAAGGATTTTTTCAGTCTCACCCCCTCAATCGATTATACCACGGACACAGATATCACATATAAATTTTGGTCCTGTTTGGAGACAATTAAGACGTCTTCATAGAGTAATCTGAAATTTGACCCCTGTGCGACACGCCTTAACCGACTTCAATCGGGACCAAAATTTATTTGTGATATCTTCGGCTATGTTAGCATCGATGCTTGCTATATTTAGGGACCACCCTAATGTGTATATATAGTATAGATGTTTGAGAATTGCATAAAAATTTTCGTCCAGTGGACTGTATCATAAACCGCGGCTGAAGGACCATGTAGTAGGGGAATTGGGGCACAGATGTCATGGTCCTGACGTCTGGACAAAAGTTTTTGGCCGTTGGTTATAATAGTCTGAGGAATGTCCTTGACGCGCATGAAAATTTTCGCTCCACAAACTTTCTACATTATTTTAATCATTTTACTTGGTAGCATTGTTAAAGTTTCAAAGTAACCAATACGCGATTTTGCAAAATAATTTCTTATCTGCAAATCGAGCTGCCAATCAGTTTTTGTGTTTTTGTTATTTGCAAATTTGTTCCTTTTCTTCATTGGCGCCAATCGCAGCTACTGCTCGGCGAAACAATTGACCCGTCCAGCGGGTTTCAAGGTTATAGTACGTATGTGTGTATGTTAAAAAATACATACATATCTATGTTTAAGTATACATGCATATGTATGTACTTAAATAGCACTTAGCGACTACGAAGTGGTTGCTCCAACTCATTATGGTTTGCCATTAAATTTTAATATCTGTTGGTTTGCAATTGAAATTTCTATTTACGCTGGTTTATGTGTATTCCTGAAGCTTGCTCGGTGAAAGTGGGTTTAATTGGTTTGAAAATTTTTGCAACATACTAAAAAAAAAATTTAATGCTAAATAAAATGTTTTTTATACACACTAATAGCGAATCGCTATTAGCGGTTGAATGAATTTTATCAACAATGAATGTGAAAACTTTTCTAAGTAAAAACTGAATGCTTTGTGACATTTGCATTTTATGAATGCACCATTTAATATTTGTATATTTAAAAAAATCATGTCGATGAAGTCTTGAGAGATAATCGTAAATGCAGTACTTTTAAATATTTACAAATGTTACTGTTTAGGGCCGTTTTCTGACGTAACCTTTAACTTTAAAGCTCACTTTATATTTAAAGGTTGGATTAATAATAAAGCTATGTCTATAGTTAAGCATTTCTATTATCGGTTTTTGGCATATGTATGTTTCTTGATTATAAATTAATTTAAAACCGATAATAAAATGCTTTACTTTAGACACAATCATAAATTTTAAGGCAACCTTTAAATATAAACTGAGCTCTAAAGTTACAGATTACTTGAGAAAACGGCCCTTAGTATGTTAAATCGCCATGTGTTTTCAATTTTTTTTCTCAAAGAAAGACAGAATTTGAGCAATTTTGGGATTTTGGAAGCATGGTCATACAAAATGAAATATCGCAGCAAGGGCGATTAGAGGAAGCAATTTTTATTTATGAACTAATTTTTTAGTGGATTTTTTTTATAATTAATAAACTAGAGGAAGATCAACGGCAATGGTTTTTTTTTTTTAATTTTTTGCTTCGAAAAGGTTAACGAACACGAATACGAAGACCATGACAAACAACAACTTGGGGACTAACACGCATATGAAGACAAATACGGAAGCGAATATAAAGACGCAGGCGAAGACGAATATGACGACGAAGACAAATACGAATACGGATTCAATGACCAATACGACGACAAAGCCGAAGACGAAAACCAATCCGAATACGAGATGAAGACGAAAATTATTACGAAGACGATTGAGAGGTCAAATGCAAAGACCAGCGCCAAAATACAGATTTACAGAGTAGGTCAGAGATGACTCGGTTTAGGATTTTAATTAAATGAATGCCAATATTTCATTAATATGTATAAACATACCAACACGTCAGCTCTCCGCTCTCAACGTATGAGAGACCATTCGGACATGGTTCCATTCCAGAACCATTACCGCATTAAATTAAAGCTGTGCCCACTGACTATATCCTGTCAAAGACTTGGGACCACCACAAATCCCGCTCGAAATTCCCACGCCGCAGTGACTGGACTGAACGAAAGGGACCGGTCAAAGATGGAATACGAGAATGGTTCTCGGATAGCCAAGCAGTCGTTCAGGTACTCTCTTCTACCTCTGTTAGAACTCAACTAGTGGATTACTGTAGCAGAGAGCACATTTACGAAAACGTGACAGCGAACGAACCAGCAAGGTGTGGCTGCGTACTGAATTTGTATCCCAGGCGATGGGCATGGGAGCCTCGAAGGCCAAGAAGAGGTGTAACCGTACATGATCGTATCTGATTACCGGGCAACTCTGAGTGTCCTACGACCCACTTAAAACCAATGTTCTCTTAGGAATGAGCAAAGAAGATACCTACAAACTTACTGCTGTGTACACAGGGCTCTGGTCCGTTGAGGTGCATTCAATAGGTTTTGTAGCTCTTGCGATGACCCTGGCTCAAAAGAGACAGTCGAATACTTCCTGTGCGAGTATCCAGCCCTTGCAAGGACGACACTCGGCAAACCATTCCTGCGGAATATTTCTCAATGAAGCCACCTCTCTCTGTATAACGTTCCGAAAGTCCGCCAAATCGCTGTAGGTGCCATGAGTTGTGGAATCAAAATGGCAAACTTGCTGATTGCTTGTCACCTGGTGGACAACCCATCCATCCTTTGCAACTGTGACTCAGAATCTTCTCTCGAATTGCAGACGCGGGATAATATAGTCTACGCAGGAAAACTAGCTATGCCCGAATGATATGCCTTTGACCGGACCAGTGGAATTGGAATTTTAGCAGGCAGACCTGTTGGAGGGATGAGCAAAATGGCGCTCGTTACAGCTGTGGCACACAGTGTTTCGACTATATGGAGGCAAGTGGGAATAATAGTTAACCCGCATAGATTTCGCTGAAACTTGGCATGCGCTCGAATTTTAATTAGAATTAGAGTATTATGAAATGTGGTAGAGATGGAATAACTTCCACGCCCTCCACTCTTGTGGGCGGAAATATTAAATTTCATCCGATTTCAATGAAATTTTGTTTGTACTCTCTCTTTTATTAGAAACCCCTATATGTAAAATATGGGGTAGATTGGATCACCATAACGTCTACGACTCCCAAAAAATGTGGGCCCAGTCATTAAATGTGATGGTATTTTGCCTAATTTTTGTTTCCACTCTCAGAAAACAAAGGTTTTACTTAAAAATTACATACACTTCCGGCAAAAAGTATTGGCACAGCAAATTTTTCACAATATATGCAAAAATTTATTTTATAATATTTTTCCGCCATTTTTTATAAAATATAGTTCATTCTGCAACAAAAAACATAAAAATGTAATTCCTAAACTTTGTGGAAAACTCGAGAAAATTCATCAAATTTTCATGCAAATTTTCAACTTTTTAATCAGATTTTTTAGAACTTTTTTGGGTATGCAGTTTTGCAGTACATTAAATTCTAAATCGCATTGATTTTTGAAACTTTTTTTGTTGAAGGTGTTTTGCATTTTTCCAAATAAAGTATGTATTTTCGAAAAAAAATTTTGTATGGAAAAAATCCCATTAAATTCTAAACTGCAAGTTCGGAGTTAGTCAAAAATCGCATTGATTTTTTAAATTTTTTTTTGTTGAAGGTGTTTTGCATTTTTCCAAACAAAGTGTTTTCGAAAAAAATTTTTTGTAAAAATTGGAGAAAAATTGCCAAAAATCAACAGGAATTCCTAGCTACTTAAAACCTGTACCTTATTATAATAAAATTGATTGGGCCACAAATCTGCATACTCAAAAAAATTCTAAAAAGTCTGATTAAGAAGTTAAAAACTTGCATGAAAATTATCTGAATTTTCGTGAATTTTGCACAAAGTTTAGGAATTAAATTTTTTTATGCTTTTTGTTGTTCAATGGAACATATTTTTTATAAAAAATTGGCGGAAAAATATTAAAAAAAAAGTGTGTCATAGGTGTAGGTCTATATATCTCTTTTCTCCCAATGTTTGGTGTGATTTTTCAATTGTTCGAAAAAATCTTTTTGCGAAATTGCGCTAGCAGCCGAAAATCGAAAATAAAGAGAATCGAAAATTACTTTTATTTATGTATTTGCAAAGTCGTGCAAAAAGATCCAATTATATATTCGAAAACTAAATAAAATTCTCTAAAACATGTGTCTAATTTCGAGACTTGACGAACCGGTGCTCACATGTTTTTTGCTAATAATCTTTAGCATATACATTTGAGAGTCAAGTTTTTAATAAGAAATTATAGGAAATAAATACCTTCACTTGAATATTCCACAACACTTCAAAATTGATTACAGAGGAAAAAGAAACAGTTTCATTGTAGGGTTCAATGCCAAAGGCAAGTCAAGTGAAGTCGGTATCGCGCTGATTGTAGTATTTTTTTTTTTTTTGGAAATGTACCGTTCCCTCTCTGGGCCCAACTGTTTTTTTTTACCAACTGCCACCATGACTTTTTTCCACCTGCCTCCATATAATCGAAACACTCACTGTTTGGCGTGGTCCCCAATTTTTTTGCGCAATTTTTCTTGTTCTTTATTTTCCACCACACTAGTACTCCGAAAATGTAACTGATGTTAAAATATGGGAGCGAAATGTTGTGGATTTAAGTTATTAAAATGCAATTCTGCTGAAAACGAAAATTTACAACTTCAAAATCCATTTTATTAGAATCCAGCATAAATATTGAATGCAACTTGATTCCCAGAATGGTATTAAATGTTTAACATTTAGCTAATTGCATTGCCCGATTTTCATCATTCGCCAACAATTTACCCATACTTCTCGGCTTTAGCCAATTTTATTTTATTACGAAATTCAATTAAATTGTTGATTGCACTTTTATAAAGCAGCATAAAAACATGAAAACAATTTCAACGAATTTACTGGAGTATTTAGTTGGCGTTCGCGCTAAAAATCAAATTAAACGCGGCGAATAGAAAATAACGGGCAACCGAAAACAAAACCAAAAACACAAACAAAGATCCTAACAACTCAAAAATTATACTAAAGAGCATAGCCAAATGGCAAGTTTCAGGCATTTTCAATAAAATAAACTCTAATTTAACCGCTGCTTGCCACAGGCAACTGAAAATTATTAGGAAAAATTGCCGAACCATCTAGCCATCGTGCAGTTGGACAGCCAACGGATGTCACGGATGGGTAAACATGCAACTAGATCCGCGTATACATGGCTCAGACCACAGGGAGAAAAGTACAAAAAAAGCAGAACAATAGCCATAACAAATAAGCGAACAACAAACAATAAATGTTGCAGAAATTGCTTACAACAAAAATTTGTGATTTTCCAGCCATGCTATGTACAACTTTGTGTATGCATTTCTGGTGCTATATAAATATTTGTGTGACTGCGTAGCCATCTGAAAAAGAATAACATTCACAATACCTAACACAAAGCAAAACATGTACATTAGACTGCATCACTCACCATACAAAAAAAAAAAATAAAAAATCGGTACTATGTTTCCATTGGAATCATAAAACCTATTATATTTTAAGACCATCACCAAAATATTTCACAAAAATATTAAGATTTAAACGAGCAGCTTCGATTTGCAAATACCTTCAAAATTGGAGTTTTTTATGAATAAAAATAGTTTCTTTAAGATGTTTTTGAAAAAATTCCCTCAAATGACAAAACGGTTTAAGCTTAAAAAATCTACATAAAAATAAAAAAATATATAAAAATAAAAATTTGGAACGGAATCTTAATAATGAGATTTTTGATGCTGTTTTTTTTTTTTTACTTTTTTCAAAGATTAGTATAAGAAAAACTTGAATAACTGAAAGTAGGTATCATTGGAAAGGTTCAAAGGATGAAAGAGAAAGGTAGGATGAACGAACATCATTCAAAGTTGAATTACGATGTGTTGGTATTTGAAAAAAAAAAATAAATAAAAATTGGGACACGAATGACCTTTTTTTTGCACATAAATAAAAATAGTGGGAAAATATCTTTCTACCGAGATCCCACAAGTCTAAATCAGAATAATTTTGGCCCAGTTGCTTAAGTTTTTCGTAAATCAATCTTTGAAAAACGTAAAAACACAGCATCAAAAATCTCATTATTACGATTCCCTTGAAAAGATTTTTAAATATTTTTATGCAGATTTTATAAGCCTAATCTGTTTTGTCATCTGAGGTGACTTTTTTCAAAAAGTTCTTTAAGAAACTATTTTTATTCATGAAAAACTCCATTTTTTAAGCTCGCTTAAATCTTATTATTTTTCCGAAATATTTTGGTGGGCGTCTTAAAAATAATAAATTTTGTAATCCCGGTGGAAAATCCGCAACTTTTTTTGGAGATGCAGTCTAATGTACATATGTATATACTTGCATCGAAATATGTTTATTCGTCCAAGCAGATATATGGCTTGATGGAACAAACAAAGCCAGAACATCGCATAGTAAATTCATACATATACTTACATATCGTTGATGTTTTTGCAAAACCGCCAAAATCACCGTTGTAGCAAAAAATTAGATTTGGTTACCCTGAACTCCAGGCATCGAGATTTATGCATAAAAATCGTTAAATCGTTATTGAAGTAATATATTTGTAAAATAATAGCTAGAGAAAATACCGCCTATCAAGGCAATGCCTTCAAAGAATAAACCGTTTTTTCGCTCTCCTCTAAAATTTTAGTGCCGTAAGATAGGCGGTTTTGCAAAAACATCGACGATATATATATATTTGTACAAAGAAATATGCACACACACATAAAAGGGCGTAATAAAATACTGCTTTAGCCAGGAAAAGTACAGTAAAGCTGTAGCTTATGATGGAAATTAGTAATAATTCGAGATGGGATGATGGCACGTTGTCTGTGTCGAAATGTTATTGTGGGTTGTTCCAAACACAATTGCAGTGTATGTTTTCGTCGTTAGCCGTTTAGGCAGTAGCCGAAAAACAACTAACACAATAAACATGACGAACATAGAAATTATTGTCAGTGACAGCGAGCATAATAACAAAAACAAACAAAGTTTGAAAGGGCAAGTAAATTAAAACTCATAATATTATTGCGGCTGCGAGTAAGATGGGACCATTTTTTGGCTTTATATTTTGCCCTGAATAATTACTCAAAGTGCTATACACTAGAAAAACAAGTTTGTGCACGTATTGGGATGGCCAAAAAATATCTCTTTTCCGTTGCAGTTTCGAATTTTTTCCACTAATTTTTTTTTTTTGTGTTAAAAACAGAGAAAAGGGGTAGGAGGTAGTGGAGGATTTAATAAACGTTTTACAATGAAAAAAAAAATATAATTACTCATCTCTAGACTTCTCGAAATTTGTTCTCCTTTTTCATTGGAAGATATTTTTATGAGCCACAAGCCGTGTTGCCGTTTTGATACAAATGCATCCAAAAGGATACAATTTGGCCTTGAATTTCGATTGATACATTATTTTCTGCTCAGTGCAAAATTGTATACATTTTTTGATAAATTTTGCAAACTAGACCCCAGTTTAAATAAACATGGATATATTCAGAATCAGCGAGGTTTTCTTCCTTGTTATGAAAAATTACCTTTTGTTAATGTAAATTCTGCCCTCTAAATGTCCTTATAAGTTTTTTATCGCATCGTTTTTAGCGTATCGTTTGGCACCGCAGGCTTTTTAAAAATCAAAAAGACCGAAAAATGCATAGCCCTAATAAATACTGTAGATTAAAAATGTTGGCATGCAATTTCCACGAAACCAGCTTGTCTCTCGAAAAATAGTGATTTAACATTTTTTGTAGGCAATTTTTGAATTGAACGTTAACAAAATTGTGGAAAAAATGCTTTTTTTGACTTTTGACATACCGCCAAATCTCTAGCTAGGAAACTTTTGGTACATATATTATTTGGAATCCCAATTCATTGGATTAATCTTCGCTAATTGAGTTTATATAAATAAATTTTACAAGAAAGGGCGAGAATGATCGAGGGATCTCTTCTGTTGTGCATAATAAAATTGACAAAAAATTAAAACATCATAAATTTAATTTACACTGCATATGTACGAATATATGTATGTAAATTTATGCTTTATACTTTATAGCTAAAGACCGCGGAAACATGGCGCCCAAAGCTAGCGCACGAAAATTCTTCTAAACAAGTTTCGTCTCTATTCAGAAAATAATATGCAGAAAATCGTCGATCGTTGAAGGCTGCTTGAGTCGACGGAGAAGTGTGGTAATCACTTCTACACGTGGCTTTAAATCAACATTTCTTACAAAACGTTCAAACAAATTCTATTTGAAACTAGAAAATGCCCCGAAAAGTATTTTTTTGTCGTTACTCCCTCGCAAAACTCATAAAAAATATAGGTTTAAAGAGCTTTTTGAAGTGAGCTTTTCAAATAATTTTTCGATTTATGAAGCATGCTATATTTTTTTGTATGCGGGTGTTAATTAATAAATTTTTGAAGATACCTAAATATTTAGGAATTAGTAAGTTAAGTATCGGCTTTATCCTCGCAATTTAATTTATAATCTTAAATCTCGTATCCACAAATTGCGCACTTTGTTCAAAAGTATACTAATTCAATATTTAGCTTATAAATTTCACTGGATAATATTTTTCCGATAGGTGGCAACCCTCCTTAAAAATATTTTCGGCGGTAGACTTTCTTAAACTCTTTAGTTTGATACCCATATTGCAATATTTGCTTTATGTTATCAATTTACTTAAACTGGAACTTTCAAACAGGTGGCAACGCCCTAGTTTTTTTTATTCTATATTTTAAGTTAGACCACTAGCAATACATTTGTGAAAGTTGCATTCAATTCCATGCATTAGTTTTCGAGTGATGCGCGTACAAACATACAGACAGACAGAGAAAATTTCAAAAAATTGTTGACTTGACTTCTGCTGCTCTAATAAATACCCCCGATATTGATTTTTCCTTAATTTCTATGATGTACAGAGATCCGCCTGTTACAATTTTATTATATGTATGTATAGATTTGTTTAAATATTAATTTTTCTCTTCGAAAATTTCAAATCGCTAACACATAGAAAATTGAAAAAGCCTCTGAAAAATCATGTTACTATTTTCTTAGTGTGAAGGTTATTAACACTGGTGATTTTTTCATTCATAAAACGATTGACGTCGTACCAGCAAATGAAACTTAAATACCTTCCACCCACACGGTTAAAATATTAAATTTCCTGATGCTTACTAGGATAACTAGGATAGTTTTTGTTTTATCCATTACGAGTTACGAGTTATTTAAGTTGCATTGCATTGTATGTAGGATCTGAAAAATAGCTTGACATTTTCAACTATTTATTTCCATTCAAAGCGACTCAAAATTCCGAACACCTGAGATCCCTGCTACAATTTTCCAGCGCAAATTGCATCATATTATGCTCATGCCTACTCTTAGTCAAGTAGCAAATTTTAATTTCTCAACGTACATACTTTCCAAATGAAGGTCGTTGCAAAAATGGCAATAATAAAAACACTAGATTGCATGTCCAACTCTGTTGTCATACTTTCAGCTCGGCTGGATAATTGGTACTTCTATATAAGGGTATCAGAGAGAGAGAGAGAGAGAGCGAGCGAGAGGGAGGGAGCTATACGCAGCTACAGAGGGGCGCATAATATTGCAATCAACATTACAACGTACGACATAGATGACAGTAGCAACAAAAACAAAATTACATCAACGAAACCAACAAAAACGTAATCAAGCTAAATGAGTTATGTACAGAGTGCGTGTTATATACATACATACATACATACATACATATGCCTGCGTGCTTGTGTGTGCATATGCGGGCGACGGCTGCCTAAACATCGCATGCCCATTAAGCTCAAAAGCAGCTGAAAGTTTTATTTTTTTTTTTCATTTTAGCTGAAAAGGCAACAAATTGTGAGTGGCAAACGGATGGACCGAACGAACATGCCTATGCACATGAACATACATAGCTACGTATGTATGTACCCTGTATAAACCCGATGTGGACCCATGCGGCAACAAGAGCAGGCATTTAAGCGTGTGATAAGAGCATTATAGGCTGATTTGAAGTTTAAGTGGCATTTTTTGGATGGATGTGGGGGCTGTGGCGACATGGGTGTGGAAATGTAATCGCCTACATGTCTCTGAGTGTCATAAGTAGAAACTACATTTCCAATCGTGAGTTTAATAAAGCGTAAATCATTCCTTTCACATACATAGCGTTCATTTATTTAGAGACTCATGAAGTATGGAAAATTTTTTACAAATGTACACTCAAGGGAAATTCGTTAGTGGCGTATGGCACGGCGTATACGCAACCGACTGGGTTGGGCGCGCTTGTACTCAAACACACGAACACACACCTAACCGGATTTCGTCGTCGCCGCTGTCATTGCCATTAGCATTAAATGTATATATAAACAGGATATGCATAGAGCTTCAGCCGCGACTGTGTAACAAAATTTGTTACCTACTACGTTGCATGGTTATCGCCCCGGTTCCATTGGTTGGTTGTCTACTTGTCTACTTGCCTGCTGCCTGCTATTTGTTTTTTTACAAGATACAATTTATTGCCACAGAGTGACGTAAAAGGGATATGTCGGAAACCCAGTTCGAGGCAAAAGTAAACGCAACATATAAGCCTTAATAGTACCAGCATCCTAGGTATGTATATAAATGAGGGTGAAGTGGCGCCACAGTGGGGAGAAGGTCAGAAGGCAAGTTCAACAAAAGCGAAAACTATGAACTAACTCACACCCACTCGCACCAGAGTGAACAGTTAACTCACACATGCAGACACCCAGACTACAGCAGCCGCATGACAAGCCAAAATGTGTGCACTTCCATGCTTTAGCTTGCTATGTAGCTGATGTTTGAATGCTTGTTTATGTGCCTCGGCGGTAATCTAAATTCTACACTTGGTTTGTTGGCATTTTTATGTTGCTTCATACATATTTAGCATCGGTATTTGCACACACATACATGCATACATATGTCTGTCTTTGAATATTTTCATATCACTCTGCTATTTTGTATCATTTACATACCTGAGTTTGAAGTAACTTCCCGGTTTTTTATTTTACATATTTTCATGCAATTCTCCGTACATACGCACTTGCCTCCTCGTTCTATCAACCGTGAATTTTTGTATTTGTCCATATGTCGTATAGTAGAGTACTGCGGTTCCAACAGGGTCAACCGAAAAGTTGACATAAAGCCATGACTTTGTGGTGTGTATGTATTTACATATATATGTATGCAAATATGCGAGTATAAATATTTAGTTATGCATCACTAAATTATATCCGGAAAGTTCCAGATTTGTTTTTTTTTGCCTGTCATACACATGTATTTTATTGCCAGCGCAAAATTTATGCAAATTTTTTTTCGGAATGTCTGCAATAAATGGCTTTCAATATAAAATTAGTGAGCACATACATACAAGTATGCATGTAAACATGTTTTTGTATAGGATATGATATACATACATACGTACCTAAATACGAACATAACTAGACTGAGGGAAATAATGCATAGTAAAACCGAATATTTTATGTTTGATTATCATTTAAAAACTGTCATAAATATGAAAATATTTAAAAATAATATTTTCGTACAAAAATTTAGCACGCACGTATTTGAATGTTCAAATCTGACTAAGTATATTAAGGCGTATCACGAAAAAAAAAATTTTGTGCGTAAATCGCGTTTTCTTATTTGCTACCGGATTTGTTAAATTTTCTATGTCTCCGGCCTCGCTCAGGACTATAATTGAATAAACCCTAACCCTGTTTAGCAAGGTCGTCATAGTTTTTTGAGAACTTTAGATTTACAGTATAAAAGTAAAAATCTAGCGATAGTATGTAATTCCAAAATTATTGAAGGTATAAATTAAAGCAGGTTTGAAGGCCAAAACTACTTAATGGCCAATTATAGTCCTGGGTGGGACCTTTTCAGCGACGTACAGTGACTCAAACAAATGACCACGTGTTGATTTTCTTCAAATATTCGTAAGGTTTTTCAAGCTAATTTTTTTTTGTCATTTTTATATAAAAATATCGTCGAGGCTTTAACCAAAGCCGTATAAATAGAACAAACTTTATACAAAATTTAGGAAAATTCAACATATTTTCGTCAAAATTTCAACTTTTTATTCTGAAATATTTTGGGTATGCAGTTGTATAGCCCATACAATTTTAGTCTAATGAAGTGCAAGTTTCAAACGGC